>NW_026736525.1:0-67345 GCF_949786415.1 Peromyscus eremicus
TTCTTGTCAGTTTCCTAAGAAGAGTTGAACTAGATATGGCCCGTGTGTCTAGGAAGCACAGTTCATTTGTTCTGAGCAAGCTCACTGTTCTGGCCCTATTGGAAACACAGTAGAGTAGAAGAGTGCTCTTTTCTCAAAAGCAGAGTGTGTTTCTTGTAAGGCGAGCTAGCATTTGTTTCCCAGTCCTAAATGGAGTTGAGTCGCATGCAGTTTTTTTTCCTACGAGCAAGAGTTGTTTTCTGGTAAGACAAGTCACTATTGTGCTCCAAATGTCATACACAGTGCAAATAGCACTCGCGACTGTTCCCAGCAAGTACAGTGTATTGGACTGAAGAGGACCTACTGTTCTTCTCAGTTTCCTAAGCAGAGTTGAACTAGATATGGCCCGTGTGTTTAGGAAGCAGAGTTAATATGTTCTGAGCAAGCTCACTGTTTGGACCCCATAGGAAACACAGTAGAGTAGAAGAGTGCTCTTTTCTCTCAAGCAGTGTGTTTGTTGTAAGTCGAGCTAGCATTTCTTTCCCAGTCCTAAATGGAGTTGAATCACATGCAGTTTCTGGTCCTAGGAGCAAGAGTTGTTTTCTGGTAAGGAAAGTCACTATTGCGCTCCCATTGCCATACACAGTGCAAATAGCCCTCCCGTCTGTTCCCAGCAAGTACAGTGTATTGGACTGAAGAGGAGCTACTGTTCTTGTCAGTTTCCTAAGAAGAGTTGAACTAGATATGGCCCGTGTGTTTAGGAAGCAGAGTTAATATGTTCTGAGCAAGCTCACTGTTTGGACCCCATAGGAAACACAGTAGAGTAGAAGAGTGCTCTTTTCTCTAAAGCAGTGTGTTTGTTGTAAGTCGAGCTAGCATTTCTTTCCCAGTCCTAAATGGAGTTGAATCACATGCAGTTTCTGGTCCTAGGAGCAAGAGTTGTTTTCTGGTAAGGAAAGTCACTATTGCGCTCCCATTGCCATACACAGTGCAAATAGCCCTCCCGTCTGTTCCCAGCAAGTACAGTGTATTGGACTGAAGAGGAGCTACTGTTCTTGTCAGTTTCCTAAGAAGAGTTGAACTAGATATGGCCCGTGTGTCTAGGAAGCACAGTTCATTTGTTCTGAGCAAGCTCACTGTTCTGGCCCTATTGGAAACACAGTAGAGTAGAAGAGTGCTCTTTTCTCAAAAGCAGAGTGTGTTTCTTGTAAGGCGAGCTAGCATTTGTTTCCCAGTCCTAAATGGAGTTGAGTCGCATGCAGTTTTTTGTCCTACGAGCAAGAGTTGTTTTCTGGTAAGACAAGTCACTATTATGCTCCAATTGTCATACACAGTGCAAATAGCACTCGCGACTGTTCCCAGCAAGTACAGTGTATTGGACTGAAGAGGAGCTACTGTTCTTGTCAGTTTCCTAAGAAGAGTTGAACTAGATATGGCCCGTGTGTCTAGGAAGCACAGTTCATTTGTTCTGAGCAAGCTCACTGTTCTGGCCCTATTGGAAACACAGTAGAGTAGAAGAGTGCTCTTTTCTCCAAAGTAGTGTGTTTGTTGTAAGTCGAGCTAGCATTTCTTTCCCAGTCCTAAATGGAGTTGAATCACATGCAGTTTCTGGTCCTAGGAGCAAGAGTTGTTTTCTGGTAAGGAAAGTCACTATTGCGCTCCCATTGCCATACACAGTGCAAATAGCCCTCCCGTCTGTTCCCAGCAAGTACAGTGTATTGGACTGAAGAGGAGCTACTGTTCTTGTCAGTTTCCTAAGAAGAGTTGAACTAGATATGGCCCGTGTGTCTAGGAAGCACAGTTCATTTGTTCTGAGCAAGCTCACTGTTCTGGCCCTATTGGAAACACAGTAGAGTAGAAGAGTACTCTTTTCTCTAAAGCAGTGTGTTTGTTGTAAGTCGAGCTAGCATTTCTTTCCCAGTCCTAAATGGAGTTGAATCACATGCAGTTTCTGGTCCTAGGAGCAAGAGTTGTTTTCTGGTAAGGAAAGTCACTATTGCGCTCCCATTGCCATACACAGTGCAAATAGCCCTCCCGTCTGTTCCCAGCAAGTACAGTGTATTGGACTGAAGAGGAGCTACTGTTCTTGTCAGTTTCCTAAGAAGAGTTGAACTAGATATGGCCCGTGTGTCTAGGAAGCACAGTTCATTTGTTCTGAGCAAGCTCACTGTTCTGGCCCTATTGGAAACACAGTAGAGTAGAAGAGTGCTCTTTTCTCAAAAGCAGAGTGTGTTTCTTGTAAGGAGAGCTAGCATTTGTTTCCCAGTCCTAAATGGAGTTGAGTCACATGCAGTTTTTTGTCCTACGAGCAAGAGTTGTTTTCTGGTAAGACAAGTCTCTATTGTGCTCCAATTGTCATACACAGTACAAATAGCACTTGCGACTGTTCCCAGCAAGTACAGTGTATTGGACTGAAGAGGACCTACTGTTCTTCTCAGTTTCCTAAGCAGAGTTGAACTAGATATGGCCCGTGTGTTTAGGAAGCAGAGTTAATATGTTCTGAGCAAGCTCACTGTTTGGACCCCATAGGAAACACAGTAGAGTAGAAGAGTGCTCTTTTCTCTAAAGCAGTGTGTTTGTTGTAAGTCGAGCTAGCATTTCTTTCCCAGTCCTAAATGGAGTTGAATCACATGCAGTTTCTGGTCCTAGGAGCAAGAGTTGTTTTCTGGTAAGGAAAGTCACTATTGCGCTCCCATTGCCATACACAGTGCAAATAGCCCTCCCGTCTGTTCCCAGCAAGTACAGTGTATTGGACTGAAGAGGAGCTACTGTTCTTGTCAGTTTCCTAAGAAGAGTTGAACTAGATATGGCCCGTGTGTCTAGGAAGCACAGTTCATTTGTTCTGAGCAAGCTCACTGTTCTGGCCCTATTGGAAACACAGTAGAGTAGAAGAGTGCTCTTTTCTCAAAAGCAGAGTGTGTTTCTTGTAAGGCGAGCTAGCATTTGTTTCCCAGTCCTAAATGGAGTTGAGTCGCATGCAGTTTTTTGTCCTATGAGCAAGAGTTGTTTTCTGGTAAGACAAGTCACTATTGTGCTCCAATTGTCATACACAGTGCAAATAGCACTCGCGACTGTTCCCAGCAAGTACAGTGTATTGGACTGAAGAGGAGCTACTGTTCTTGTCACTTTCCTAAGAAGAGTTGAACTAGATATGGCCCGTGTGTCTAGGAAGCACAGTTCATTTGTTCTGAGCAAGCTCACTGTTCTGGCCCTATTGGAAACACAGTAGAGTAGAAGAGTGCTCTTTTCTCTAAAGAAGTGTGTTTGTTGTAAGTCGAGCTAGCATTTCTTTCCCAGTCCTAAATGGAGTTGAATCACATGCAGTTTCTGGTCCTAGGAGCAAGAGTTGTTTTCTGGTAAGGAAAGTCACTATTGCGCTCCCATTGCCATACACAGTGCAAATAGCCCTCCCGTCTGTTCCCAGCAAGTACAGTGTATTGGACTGAAGAGGAGCTACTGTTCTTGTCAGTTTCCTAAGAAGAGTTGAACTAGATATGGCCCGTGTGTCTAGGAAGCACAGTTCATTTGTTCTGAGCAAGCTCACTGTTCTGGCCCTATTGGAAACACAGTAGAGTAGAAGAGTGCTCTTTTCTCAAAAGCAGAGTGTGTTTCTTGTAAGGCGAGCTAGCATTTGTTTCCCAGTCCTAAATGGAGTTGAGTCGCATGCAGTTTTTTTTCCTACGAGCAAGAGTTGTTTTCTGGTAAGACAAGTCACTATTGTGCTCCAATTGTCATACACAGTGCAAATAGCACTCGCGACTGTTCCCAGCAAGTACAGTGTATTGGACTGAAGAGGACCTACTGTTCTTGTCAGTTTCCTAAGCAGAGTTGAACTAGATATGGCCCGTGTGTTTAGGAAGCAGAGTTAATATGTTCTGAGCAAGCTCACTGTTTGGACCCCATAGGAAACACAGTAGAGTAGAAGAGTGCTCTTTTCTCTCAAGCAGTGTGTTTGTTGTAAGTCGAGCTAGCATTTCTTTCCCAGTCCTAAATGGAGTTGAATCACATGCAGTTTCTGGTCCTAGGAGCAAGAGTTGTTTTCTGGTAAGGAAAGTCACTATTGTGCTCCCATTGCCATACACAGTGCAAATAGCCCTCCCGTCTGTTCCCAGCAAGTACAGTGTATTGGACTGAAGAGGAGCTACTGTTCTTGTCAGTTTCCTAAGAAGAGTTGAACTAGATATGGCCCGTGTGTTTAGGAAGCAGAGTTAATATGTTCTGAGCAAGCTCACTGTTTGGACCCCATAGGAAACACAGTAGAGTAGAAGAGTGCTCTTTTCTCTAAAGCAGTGTGTTTGTTGTAAGTCGAGCTAGCATTTCTTTCCCAGTCCTAAATGGAGTTGAATCACATGCAGTTTCTGGTCCTAGGAGCAAGAGTTGTTTTCTGGTAAGGAAAGTCACTATTGCGCTCCCATTGCCATACACAGTGCAAATAGCCCTCCCGTCTGTTCCCAGCAAGTACAGTGTATTGGACTGAAGAGGAGCTACTGTTCTTGTCAGTTTCCTAAGAAGAGTTGAACTAGATATGGCCCGTGTGTCTAGGAAGCACAGTTCATTTGTTCTGAGCAAGCTCACTGTTCTGGCCCTATTGGAAACACAGTAGAGTAGAAGAGTGCTCTTTTCTCAAAAGCAGAGTGTGTTTCTTGTAAGGCGAGCTAGCATTTGTTTCCCAGTCCTAAATGGAGTTGAGTCGCATGCAGTTTTTTGTCCTACGAGCAAGAGTTGTTTTCTGGTAAGACAAGTCACTATTGTGCTCCAATTGTCATACACAGTGCAAATAGCACTCGCGACTGTTCCCAGCAAGTACAGTGTATTGGACTGAAGAGGAGCTACTGTTCTTGTCAGTTTCATAAGAAGAGTTGAACTAGATATGGCCCGTGTGTCTAGGAAGCACAGTTCATTTGTTCTGAGCAAGCTCACTGTTCTGGCCCTATTGGAAACACAGTAGAGTAGAAGAGTGCTCTTTTCTCTAAAGCAGTGTGTTTGTTGTAAGTCGAGCTAGCATTTCTTTCCCAGTCCTAAATGGAGTTGAATCACATGCAGTTTCTGGTCCTAGGAGCAAGAGTTGTTTTCTGGTAAGGAAAGTCACTATTGCGCTCCCATTGCCATACACAGTGCAAATAGCCCTCCCGTCTGTTCCCAGCAAGTACAGTGTATTGGACTGAAGAGGAGCTACTGTTCTTGCCAGTTTCCTAAGAAGAGTTGAACTAATTATGGCCCGTGTGTCTAGGAAGCACAGTTCATTTGTTCTGAGCAAGCTCACTGTTCTGGCCCTATTGGAAACACAGTAGAGTAGAAGAGTGCTCTTTTCTCAAAAGCAGACTGTGTTTCTTGTAAGGCGAGCTAGCATTTGTTTCCCAGTCCTAAATGGAGTTGAGTCGCATGCAGTTTTTTGTCCTACGAGCAAGAGTTGTTTTCTGGTAAGACAAGTCACTATTGTGCTCCAATTGTCATACACAGTGCAAATAGCACTCGTGACTGTTCCCAGCAAGTACAGTGTATTTCACTGACGAGGACCTACTGTTCTTCTCAGTTTCCTAAGCAGAGTTGAACTAGATATGGCCCGTGTGTTTAGGAAGCAGAGTTAATATGTTCTGAGCAAGCTCACTGTTTGGACCCCATAGGAAACACAGTAGAGTAGAAGAGTGCTCTTTTCTCTAAAGCAGTGTGTTTGTTGTAAGTCGAGCTAGCATTTCTTTCCCAGTCCTAAATGGAGTTGAATCACATGCAGTTTCTGGTCCTAGGAGGAAGAGTTGTTTTCTGGTAAGGAAAGTCACTATTGCGCTCCCATTGCCATACACAGTGCAAATAGCCCTCCCGTCTGTTCCCAGCAAGTACACTGTATTGGACTGAAGAGGAGCTACTGTTCTTGTCAGTTTCCTAAGAAGAGTTGAACTAGATATGGCCCGTGTGTCTAGGAAGCACAGTTCATTTGTTCTGAGCAAGCTCACTGTTCTGGCCCTATTGGAAACACAGTAGAGTAGAAGAGTGCTCTTTTCTCAAAAGCAGAGTGTGTTTCTTGTAAGGCGAGCTAGCATTTGTTTCCCAGTCCTAAATGGAGTTGAGTCGCATGCAGTTTTTTGTCCTACGAGCAAGAGTTGTTTTCTGGTAAGACAAGTCACTATTGTGCTCCAATTGTCATATACAGTGCAAATAGCACTCGCGACTGTTCCCAGCAAGTACAGTGTATTGGACTGAAGAGGAGCTACTGTTCTTGTCAGTTTCCTAAGAAGAGTTGAACTAGATATGGCCCGTGTGTCTAGGAAGCACAGTTCATTTGTTCTGAGCAAGCTCACTGTTCTGGCCCTATTGGAAACACAGTAGAGTAGAAGAGTGCTCTTTTCTCTAAAGCAGTGTGTTTGTTGTAAGTCGAGCTAGCATTTCTTTCCCAGTCCTAAATGGAGTTGAATCACATGCAGTTTCTGGTCCTAGGAGCAAGAGTTGTTTTCTGGTAAGGAAAGTCACTATTGCGCTCCCATTGCCATACACAGTGCAAATAGCCCTCCCGTCTGTTCCCCAGCAAGTACAGTGTATTGGACTGAAGAGGAGCTACTGTTCTTGTCAGTTTCCTAAGAAGAGTTGAACTAGATATGGCCCGTGTTTTAGGAAGCAGAGTTAATATGTTCTGAGCAAGCTCACTGTTTGGACCCCATAGGAAACACAGTAGAGTAGAAGAGTGCTCTTTTCTCTCAAGCAGTGTGTTTGTTGTAAGTCGAGCTAGCATTTCTTTCCCAGTCCTAAATGGAGTTGAATCACATGCAGTTTCTGGTCCTAGGAGCAAGAGTTGTTTTCTGGTAAGGAAAGTCACTATTGCGCTCCCATTGCCATACACAGTGCAAATAGCCCTCCCGTCTGTTCCCAGCAAGTACAGTGTATTGGACTGAAGAGGAGCTACTGTTCTTGTCAGTTTCCTAAGAAGAGTTGAACTAGATATGGCCCGTGTGTCTAGGAAGCACAGTTCATTTGTTCTGAGCAAGCTCACTGTTCTGGCCCTATTGGAAACACAGTAGAGTAGAAGAGTGCTCTTTTCTCAAAAGCAGAGTGTGTTTCTTGTAAGGCGAGCTAGCATTTGTTTCCCAGTCCTAAATGGAGTTGAGTCGCATGCAGTTTTTTGTCCTACGAGCAAGAGTTGTTTTCTGGTAAGACAAGTCACTATTGTGCTCCAATTGTCATACACAGTGCAAATAGCACTCGCGACTGTTCCCAGCAAGTACAGTGTATTGGACTGAAGAGGAGCTACTGTTCTTGTCAGTTTCCTAAGAAGAGTTGAACTAGATATGGCCCATGTGTCTAGGAAGCACAGTTCATTTGTTCTGAGCAAGCTCACTGTTCTGGCCCTATTGGAAACACAGTAGAGTAGAAGAGTGCTCTTTTCTCCAAAGTAGTGTGTTTGTTGTAAGTCGAGCTAGCATTTCTTTCCCAGTCCTAAATGGAGTTGAATCACATGCAGTTTCTGGTCCTAGGAGCAAGAGTTGTTTTCTGGTAAGGAAAGTCACTATTGCGCTCCCATTGCCATACACAGTGCAAATAGCCCTCCCGTCTGTTCCCAGCAAGTACAGTGTATTGGACTGAAGAGGAGCTACTGTTCTTGCCAGTTTCCTAAGAAGAGTTGAACTAGATATGGCCCGTGTGTCTAGGAAGCACAGTTCATTTGTTCTGAGCAAGCTCACTGTTCTGGCCCTATTGGAAACACAGTAGAGTAGAAGAGTGCTCTTTTCTCAAAAGCAGAGTGTGTTTCTTGTAAGGCGAGCTAGCATTTGTTTCCCAGTCCTAAATGGAGTTGAGTCACATGCAGTTTTTTGTCCTACGAGCAAGAGTTGTTTTCTGGTAAGACAAGTCTCTATTGTGCTCCAATTGTCATACACAGTACAAATAGCACTCGCGACTGTTCCCAGCAAGTACAGTGTATTGGACTGAAGAGGACCTACTGTTCTTCTCAGTTTCCTAAGCAGAGTTGAACTAGATATGGCCCGTGTGTTTAGGAAGCAGAGTTAATATGTTCTGAGCAAGCTCACTGTTTGGACCCCATAGGAAACACAGTAGAGTAGAAGAGTGCTCTTTTCTCTAAAGCAGTGTGTTTGTTGTAAGTCGAGCTAGCATTTCTTTCCCAGTCCTAAATGGAGTTGAATCACATGCAGTTTCTGGTCCTAGGCGCAAGAGTTGTTTTCTGGTAAGGAAAGTCACTATTGCGCTCCCATTGCCATACACAGTGCAAATAGCCCTCCCGTCTGTTCCCAGCAAGTACAGTGTATTGGACTGAAGAGGAGCTACTGTTCTTGTCAGTTTCCTAAGAAGAGTTGAACTAGATATGGCCCGTGTGTCTAGGAAGCACAGTTCATTTGTTCTGAGCAAGCTCACTGTTCTGGCCCTATTGGAAACACAGTAGAGTAGAAGAGTACTCTTTTCTCTAAAGCAGTGTGTTTGTTGTAAGTCGAGCTAGCATTTCTTTCCCAGTCCTAAATGGAGTTGAATCACATGCAGTTTCTGGTCCTAGGAGCAAGAGTTGTTTTCTGGTAAGGAAAGTCACTATTGCGCTCCCATTGCCATACACAGTGCAAATAGCCCTCCCGTCTGTTCCCAGCAAGTACAGTGTATTGGACTGAAGAGGAGCTACTGTTCTTGTCAGTTTCCTAAGAAGAGTTGAACTAGATATGGCCCGTGTGTCTAGGAAGCACAGTTCATTTGTTCTGAGCAAGCTCACTGTTCTGGCCCTATTGGAAACACAGTAGAGTAGAAGAGTGCTCTTTTCTCAAAAGCAGAGTGTGTTTCTTGTAAGGCGAGCTAGCATTTGTTTCCCAGTCCTAAATGGAGTTGAGTCACATGCAGTTTTTTGTCCTACGAGCAAGAGTTGTTTTCTGGTAAGACAAGTCTCTATTGTGCTCCAATTGTCATACACAGTACAAATAGCACTCGCGACTGTTCCCAGCAAGTACAGTGTATTGGACTGAAGAGGACCTACTGTTCTTCTCAGTTTCCTAAGCAGAGTTGAACTAGATATGGCCCGTGTGTTTAGGAAGCAGAGTTAATATGTTCTGAGCAAGCTCACTGTTTGGACCCCATAGGAAACACAGTAGAGTAGAAGAGTGCTCTTTTCTCTAAAGCAGTGTGTTTGTTGTAAGTCGAGCTAGCATTTCTTTCCCAGTCCTAAATGGAGTTGAATCACATGCAGTTTCTGGTCCTAGGAGCAAGAGTTGTTTTCTGGTAAGGAAAGTCACTATTGCGCTCCCATTGCCATACACAGTGCAAATAGCCCTCCCATCTGTTCCCAGCAAGTACAGTGTATTGGACTGAAGAGGAGCTACTGTTCTTGTCAGTTTCCTAAGAAGAGTTGAACTAGATATGGCCCGTGTGTCTAGGAAGCACAGTTCATTTGTTCTGAGCAAGCTCACTGTTCTGGCCCTATTGGAAACACAGTAGAGTAGAAGAGTACTCTTTTCTCTAAAGCAGTGTGTTTGTTGTAAGTCGAGCTAGCATTTCTTTCCCAGTCCTAAATGGAGTTGAATCACATGCAGTTTCTGGTCCTAGGAGCAAGAGTTGTTTTCTGGTAAGGAAAGTCACTATTGCGCTCCCATTGCCATACACAGTGCAAATAGCCCTCCCGTCTGTTCCCAGCAAGTACAGTGTATTGGACTGAAGAGGAGCTACTGTTCTTGTCAGTTTCCTAAGAAGAGTTGAACTAGATATGGCCCGTGTGTCTAGGAAGCACAGTTCATTTGTTCTGAGCAAGCTCACTGTTCTGGCCCTATTGGAAACACAGTAGAGTAGAAGAGTGCTCTTTTCTCAAAAGCAGAGTGTGTTTCTTGTAAGGAGAGCTAGCATTTGTTTCCCAGTCCTAAATGGAGTTGAGTCACATGCAGTTTTTTGTCCTACGAGCAAGAGTTGTTTTCTGGTAAGACAAGTCTCTATTGTGCTCCAATTGTCATACACAGTAAAAATAGCACTCGCGACTGTTCCCAGCAAGTACAGTGTATTGGACTGAAGAGGACCTACTGTTCTTCTCAGTTTCCTAAGCAGAGTTGAACTAGATATGGCCCGTGTGTTTAGGAAGCAGAGTTAATATGTTCTGAGCAAGCTCACTGTTTGGACCCCATAGGAAACACAGTAGAGTAGAAGAGTGCTCTTTTCTCTAAAGCAGTGTGTTTGTTGTAAGTCGAGCTAGCATTTCTTTCCCAGTCCTAAATGGAGTTGAATCACATGCAGTTTCTGGTCCTAGGCGCAAGAGTTGTTTTCTGGTAAGGAAAGTCACTATTGCGCTCCCATTGCCATACACAGTGCAAATAGCCCTCCCGTCTGTTCCCAGCAAGTACAGTGTATTGGACTGAAGAGGAGCTACTGTTCTTGTCAGTTTCCTAAGAAGAGTTGAACTAGATATGGCCCGTGTGTCTAGGAAGCACAGTTCATTTGTTCTGAGCAAGCTCACTGTTCTGGCCCTATTGGAAACACAGTAGAGTAGAAGAGTACTCTTTTCTCTAAAGCAGTGTGTTTGTTGTAAGTCGAGCTAGCATTTCTTTCCCAGTCCTAAATGGAGTTGAATCACATGCAGTTTCTGGTCCTAGGAGCAAGAGTTGTTTTCTGGTAAGGAAAGTCACTATTGCGCTCCCATTGCCATACACAGTGCAAATAGCCCTCCCGTCTGTTCCCAGCAAGTACAGTGTATTGGACTGAAGAGGAGCTACTGTTCTTGTCAGTTTCCTAAGAAGAGTTGAACTAGATATGGCCCGTGTGTCTAGGAAGCACAGTTCATTTGTTCTGAGCAAGCTCACTGTTCTGGCCCTATTGGAAACACAGTAGAGTAGAAGAGTGCTCTTTTCTCAAAAGCAGAGTGTGTTTCTTGTAAGGCGAGCTAGCATTTGTTTCCCAGTCCTAAATGGAGTTGAGTCACATGCAGTTTTTTGTCCTACGAGCAAGAGTTGTTTTCTGGTAAGACAAGTCTCTATTGTGCTCCAATTGTCATACACAGTACAAATAGCACTCGCGACTGTTCCCAGCAAGTACAGTGTATTGGACTGAAGAGGACCTACTGTTCTTCTCAGTTTCCTAAGCAGAGTTGAACTAGATATGGCCCGTGTGTTTAGGAAGCAGAGTTAATATGTTCTGAGCAAGCTCACTGTTTGGACCCCATAGGAAACACAGTAGAGTAGAAGAGTGCTCTTTTCTCTAAAGCAGTGTGTTTGTTGTAAGTCGAGCTAGCATTTCTTTCCCAGTCCTAAATGGAGTTGAATCACATGCAGTTTCTGGTCCTAGGCGCAAGAGTTGTTTTCTGGTAAGGAAAGTCACTATTGCGCTCCCATTGCCATACACAGTGCAAATAGCCCTCCCATCTGTTCCCAGCAAGTACAGTGTATTGGACTGAAGAGGAGCTACTGTTCTTGTCAGTTTCCTAAGAAGAGTTGAACTAGATATGGCCCGTGTGTCTAGGAAGCACAGTTCATTTGTTCTGAGCAAGCTCACTGTTCTGGCCCTATTGGAAACACAGTAGAGTAGAAGAGTACTCTTTTCTCTAAAGCAGTGTGTTTGTTGTAAGTCGAGCTAGCATTTCTTTCCCAGTCCTAAATGGAGTTGAATCACATGCAGTTTCTGGTCCTAGGAGCAAGAGTTGTTTTCTGGTAAGGAAAGTCACTATTGCGCTCCCATTGCCATACACAGTGCAAATAGCCCTCCCGTCTGTTCCCAGCAAGTACAGTGTATTGGACTGAAGAGGAGGTACTGTTCTTGTCAGTTTCCTAAGAAGAGTTGAACTAGATATGGCCCGTGTGTCTAGGAAGCACAGTTCATTTGTTCTGAGCAAGCTCACTGTTCTGGCCCTATTGGAAACACAGTAGAGTAGAAGAGTGCTCTTTTCTCAAAAGCAGAGTGTGTTTCTTGTAAGGAGAGCTAGCATTTGTTTCCCAGTCCTAAATGGAGTTGAGTCACATGCAGTTTTTTGTCCTACGAGCAAGAGTTGTTTTCTGGTAAGACAAGTCTCTATTGTGCTCCAATTGTCATACACAGTACAAATAGCACTTGCGACTGTTCCCAGCAAGTACAGTGTATTGGACTGAAGAGGACCTACTGTTCTTCTCAGTTTCCTAAGCAGAGTTGAACTAGATATGGCCCGTGTGTTTAGGAAGCAGAGTTAATATGTTCTGAGCAAGCTCACTGTTTGGACCCCATAGGAAACACAGTAGAGTAGAAGAGTGCTCTTTTCTCTAAAGCAGTGTGTTTGTTGTAAGTCGAGCTAGCATTTCTTTCCCAGTCCTAAATGGAGTTGAATCACATGCAGTTTCTGGTCCTAGGAGCAAGAGTTGTTTTCTGGTAAGGACAGTCACTATTGCGCTCCCATTGCCATACACAGTGCAAATAGCCCTCCCGTCTGTTCCCAGCAAGTACAGTGTATTGGACTGAAGAGGAGCTACTGTTCTTGTCAGTTTCCTAAGAAGAGTTGAACTAGATATGGCCCGTGTGTCTAGGAAGCACAGTTCATTTGTTCTGAGCAAGCTCACTGTTCTGGCCCTATTGGAAACACAGTAGAGTAGAAGAGTGCTCTTTTCTCAAAAGCAGAGTGTGTTTCTTGTAAGGCGAGCTAGCATTTGTTTCCCAGTCCTAAATGGAGTTGAGTCGCATGCAGTTTTTTGTCCTATGAGCAAGAGTTGTTTTCTGGTAAGACAAGTCACTATTGTGCTCCAATTGTCATACACAGTGCAAATAGCACTCGCGACTGTTCCCAGCAAGTACAGTGTATTGGACTGAAGAGGAGCTACTGTTCTTGTCACTTTCCTAAGAAGAGTTGAACTAGATATGGCCCGTGTGTCTAGGAAGCACAGTTCATTTGTTCTGAGCAAGCTCACTGTTCTGGCCCTATTGGAAACACAGTAGAGTAGAAGAGTGCTCTTTTCTCTAAAGAAGTGTGTTTGTTGTAAGTCGAGCTAGCATTTCTTTCCCAGTCCTAAATGGAGTTGAATCACATGCAGTTTCTGGTCCTAGGAGCAAGAGTTGTTTTCTGGTAAGGAAAGTCACTATTGCGCTCCCATTGCCATACACAGTGCAAATAGCCCTCCCGTCTGTTCCCAGCAAGTACAGTGTATTGGACTGAAGAGGAGCTACTGTTCTTGTCAGTTTCCTAAGAAGAGTTGAACTAGATATGGCCCGTGTGTCTAGGAAGCACAGTTCATTTGTTCTGAGCAAGCTCACTGTTCTGGCCCTATTGGAAACACAGTAGAGAAGAAGAGTGCTCTTTTCTCAAAAGCAGAGTGTGTTTCTTGTAAGGCGAGCTAGCATTTGTTTCCCAGTCCTAAATGGAGTTGAGTCGCATGCAGTTTTTTTTCCTACGAGCAAGAGTTGTTTTCTGGTAAGACAAGTCACTATTGTGCTCCAATTGTCATACACAGTGCAAATAGCACTCGCGACTGTTCCCAGCAAGTACAGTGTATTGGACTGAAGAGGAGCTACTGTTCTTGTCAGTTTCCTAAGAAGAGTTGAACTAGATATGGCCCGTGTGTCTAGGAAGCACAGTTCATTTGTTCTGAGCAAGCTCACTGTTCTGGCCCTATTGGAAACACAGTAGAGTAGAAGAGTGCTCTTTTCTCTAAAGCAGTGTGTTTGTTGTAAGTCGAGCTAGCATTTCTTTCCCAGTCCTAAATGGAGTTGAATCACATGCAGTTTCTGGTCCTAGGAGCAAGAGTTGTTTTCTGGTAAGGAAAGTCACTATTGCGCTCCCATTGCCATACACAGTGCAAATAGCCCTCCCGTCTGTTCCCCAGCAAGTACAGTGTATTGGACTGAAGAGGAGCTACTGTTCTTGTCAGTTTCCTAAGAAGAGTTGAACTAGATATGGCCCGTGTGTTTAGGAAGCAGAGTTAATATGTTCTGAGCAAGCTCACTGTTTGGACCCCATAGGAAACACAGTAGAGTAGAAGAGTGCTCTTTTCTCTAAAGCAGTGTGTTTGTTGTAAGTCGAGCTAGTATTTCTTTCCCAGTCCTAAATGGAGTTGAATCACATGCAGTTTCTGGTCCTAGGAGCAAGAGTTGTTTTCTGGTAAGGAAAGTCACTATTGTGCTCCCATTGCCATACACAGTGCAAATAGCCCTCCCGTCTGTTCCCAGCAAGTACAGTGTATTGGACTGAAGAGGAGCTACTGTTCTTGTCAGTTTCCTAAGAAGAGTTGAACTAGATATGGCCCGTGTGTCTAGGAAGCACAGTTCATTTGTTCTGAGCAAGCTCACTGTTCTGGCCCTATTGGAAACACAGTAGAGTAGAAGAGTGCTCTTTTCTCAAAAGCAGAGTGTGTTTCTTGTAAGGCGAGCTAGCATTTGTTTCCCAGTCCTAAATGGAGTTGAGTCGCATGCAGTTTTTTGTCCTACGAGCAAGAGTTGTTTTCTGGTAAGACAAGTCACTATTGTGCTCCAATTGTCATACACAGTGCAAATAGCACTCGCGACTGTTCCCAGCAAGTACAGTGTATTGGACTGAAGAGGAGCTACTGTTCTTGTCAGTTTCATAAGAAGAGTTGAACTAGATATGGCCCGTGTGTCTAGGAAGCACAGTTCATTTGTTCTGAGCAAGCTCACTGTTCTGGCCCTATTGGAAACACAGTAGAGTAGAAGAGTGCTCTTTTCTCTAAAGCAGTGTGTTTGTTGTAAGTCGAGCTAGCATTTCTTTCCCAGTCCTAAATGGAGTTGAATCACATGCAGTTTCTGGTCCTAGGAGCAAGAGTTGTTTTCTGGTAAGGAAAGTCACTATTGCGCTCCCATTGCCATACACAGTGCAAATAGCCCTCCCGTCTGTTCCCAGCAAGTACAGTGTATTGGACTGAAGAGGAGCTACTGTTCTTGCCAGTTTCCTAAGAAGAGTTGAACTAATTATGGCCCGTGTGTCTAGGAAGCACAGTTCATTTGTTCTGAGCAAGCTCACTGTTCTGGCCCTATTGGAAACACAGTAGAGTAGAAGAGTGCTCTTTTCTCAAAAGCAGACTGTGTTTCTTGTAAGGCGAGCTAGCATTTGTTTCCCAGTCCTAAATGGAGTTGAGTCGCATGCAGTTTTTTGTCCTACGAGCAAGAGTTGTTTTCTGGTAAGACAAGTCACTATTGTGCTCCAATTGTCATACACAGTGCAAATAGCACTCGTGACTGTTCCCAGCAAGTACAGTGTATTTGACTGACGAGGACCTACTGTTCTTCTCAGTTTCCTAAGCAGAGTTGAACTAGATATGGCCCGTGTGTTTAGGAAGCAGAGTTAATATGTTCTGAGCAAGCTCACTGTTTGGACCCCATAGGAAACACAGTAGAGTAGAAGAGTGCTCTTTTCTCTAAAGCAGTGTGTTTGTTGTAAGTCGAGCTAGCATTTCTTTCCCAGTCCTAAATGGAGTTGAATCACATGCAGTTTCTGGTCCTAGGAGCAAGAGTTGTTTTCTGGTAAGGAAAGTCACTATTGCGCTCCCATTGCCATACACAGTGCAAATAGCCCTCCCGTCTGTTCCCAGCAAGTACAGTGTATTGGACTGAAGAGGAGCTACTGTTCTTGTCAGTTTCCTAAGAAGAGTTGAACTAGATATGGCCCGTGTGTCTAGGAAGCACAGTTCATTTGTTCTGAGCAAGCTCACTGTTCTGGCCCTATTGGAAACACAGTAGAGTAGAAGAGTGCTCTTTTCTCAAAAGCAGAGTGTGTTTCTTGTAAGGCGAGCTAGCATTTGTTTCCCAGTCCTAAATGGAGTTGAGTCGCATGCAGTTTTTTGTCCTACGAGCAAGAGTTGTTTTCTGGTAAGACAAGTCACTATTGTGCTCCAATTGTCATACACAGTGCAAATAGCACTCGCGACTGTTCCCAGCAAGTACAGTGTATTGGACTGAAGAGGAGCTACTGTTCTTGTCAGTTTCCTAAGAAGAGTTGAACTACATATGGCCCGTGTGTCTAGGAAGCACAGTTCATTTGTTCTGAGCAAGCTCACTGTTCTGGCCCTATTGGAAACACAGTAGAGTAGAAGAGTGCTCTTTTCTCTAAAGCAGTGTGTTTGTTGTAAGTCGAGCTAGCATTTCTTTCCCAGTCCTAAATGGAGTTGAATCACATGCAGTTTCTGGTCCTAGGAGCAAGAGTTGTTTTCTGGTAAGGAAAGTCACTATTGCGCTCCCATTGCCATACACAGTGCAAATAGCCCTCCCGTCTGTTCCCCAGCAAGTACAGTGTATTGGACTGAAGAGGAGCTACTGTTCTTGTCAGTTTCCTAAGAAGAGTTGAACTAGATATGGCCCGTGTTTTAGGAAGCAGAGTTAATATGTTCTGAGCAAGCTCACTGTTTGGACCCCATAGGAAACACAGTAGAGTAGAAGAGTGCTCTTTTCTCTCAAGCAGTGTGTTTGTTGTAAGTCGAGCTAGCATTTCTTTCCCAGTCCTAAATGGAGTTGAATCACATGCAGTTTCTGGTCCTAGGAGCAAGAGTTGTTTTCTGGTAAGGAAAGTCACTATTGCGCTCCCATTGCCATACACAGTGCAAATAGCCCTCCCGTCTGTTCCCAGCAAGTACAGTGTATTGGACTGAAGAGGAGCTACTGTTCTTGTCAGTTTCCTAAGAAGAGTTGAACTAGATATGGCCCGTGTGTCTAGGAAGCACAGTTCATTTGTTCTGAGCAAGCTCACTGTTCTGGCCCTATTGGAAACACAGTAGAGTAGAAGAGTGCTCTTTTCTCAAAAGCAGAGTGTGTTTCTTGTAAGGCGAGCTAGCATTTGTTTCCCAGTCCTAAATGGAGTTGAGTCGCATGCAGTTTTTTGTCCTACGAGCAAGAGTTGTTTTCTGGTAAGACAAGTCACTATTGTGCTCCAATTGTCATATACAGTGCAAATAGCACTCGCGACTGTTCCCAGCAAGTACAGTGTATTGGACTGAAGAGGAGCTACTGTTCTTGTCAGTTTCCTAAGAAGAGTTGAACTAGATATGGCCCGTGTGTCTAGGAAGCACAGTTCATTTGTTCTGAGCAAGCTCACTGTTCTGGCCCTATTGGAAACACAGTAGAGTAGAAGAGTGCTCTTTTCTCTAAAGCAGTGTGTTTGTTGTAAGTCGAGCTAGCATTTCTTTCCCAGTCCTAAATGGAGTTGAATCACATGCAGTTTCTGGTCCTAGGAGCAAGAGTTGTTTTCTGGTAAGGAAAGTCACTATTGCGCTCCCATTGCCATACACAGTGCAAATAGCCCTCCCGTCTGTTCCCCAGCAAGTACAGTGTATTGGACTGAAGAGGAGCTACTGTTCTTGTCAGTTTCCTAAGAAGAGTTGAACTAGATATGGCCCGTGTGTCTAGGAAGCACAGTTCATTTGTTCTGAGCAAGCTCACTGTTTGGACCCCATAGGAAACACAGTAGAGTAGAAGAGTGCTCTTTTCTCTCAAGCAGTGTGTTTGTTGTAAGTCGAGCTAGCATTTCTTTCCCAGTCCTAAATGGAGTTGAATCACATGCAGTTTCTGGTCCTAGGAGCAAGAGTTGTTTTCTGGTAAGGAAAGTCACTATTGCGCTCCCATTGCCATACACAGTGCAAATAGCCCTCCCGTCTGTTCCCAGCAAGTACAGTGTATTGGACTGAAGAGGAGCTACTGTTCTTGTCAGTTTCCTAAGAAGAGTTGAACTAGATATGGCCCGTGTGTCTAGGAAGCACAGTTCATTTGTTCTGAGCAAGCTCACTGTTCTGGCCCTATTGGAAACACAGTAGAGTAGAAGAGTGCTCTTTTCTCAAAAGCAGAGTGTGTTTCTTGTAAGGCGAGCTAGCATTTGTTTCCCAGTCCTAAATGGAGTTGAGTCGCATGCAGTTTTTTGTCCTACGAGCAAGAGTTGTTTTCTGGTAAGACAAGTCACTATTGTGCTCCAATTGTCATACACAGTGCAAATAGCACTCGCGACTGTTCCCAGCAAGTACAGTGTATTGGACTGAAGAGGAGCTACTGTTCTTGTCAGTTTCATAAGAAGAGTTGAACTAGATATGGCCCGTGTGTCTAGGAAGCACAGTTCATTTGTTCTGAGCAAGCTCACTGTTCTGGCCCTATTGGAAACACAGTAGAGTAGAAGAGTGCTCTTTTCTCCAAAGTAGTGTGTTTGTTGTAAGTCGAGCTAGCATTTCTTTCCCAGTCCTAAATGGAGTTGAATCACATGCAGTTTCTGGTCCTAGGAGCAAGAGTTGTTTTCTGGTAAGGAAAGTCACTATTGCGCTCCCATTGCCATACACAGTGCAAATAGCCCTCCCGTCTGTTCCCAGCAAGTACAGTGTATTGGACTGAAGAGGAGCTACTGTTCTTGCCAGTTTCCTAAAAAGAGTTGAACTAGATATGGCCCGTGTGTCTAGGAAGCACAGTTCATTTGTTCTGAGCAAGCTCACTGTTCTGGCCCTATTGGAAACACAGTAGAGTAGAAGAGTGCTCTTTTCTCAAAAGCAGAGTGTGTTTCTTGTAAGGCGAGCTAGCATTTGTTTCCCAGTCCTAAATGGAGTTGAGTCACATGCAGTTTTTTGTCCTACGAGCAAGAGTTGTTTTCTGGTAAGACAAGTCTCTATTGTGCTCCAATTGTCATACACAGTACAAATAGCACTCGCGACTGTTCCCAGCAAGTACAGTGTATTGGACTGAAGAGGACCTACTGTTCTTCTCAGTTTCCTAAGCAGAGTTGAACTAGATATGGCCCGTGTGTTTAGGAAGCAGAGTTAATATGTTCTGAGCAAGCTCACTGTTTGGGCCCCATAGGAAACACAGTAGAGTAGAAGAGTGCTCTTTTCTCTAAAGCAGTGTGTTTGTTGTAAGTCGAGCTAGCATTTCTTTCCCAGTCCTAAATGGAGTTGAATCACATGCAGTTTCTGGTCCTAGGCGCAAGAGTTGTTTTCTGGTAAGGAAAGTCACTATTGCGCTCCCATTGCCATACACAGTGCAAATAGCCCTCCCGTCTGTTCCCAGCAAGTACAGTGTATTGGACTGAAGAGGAGCTACTGTTCTTGTCAGTTTCCTAAGAAGAGTTGAACTAGATATGGCCCGTGTGTCTAGGAAGCACAGTTCATTTGTTCTGAGCAAGCTCACTGTTCTGGCCCTATTGGAAACACAGTAGAGTAGAAGAGTACTCTTTTCTCTAAAGCAGTGTGTTTGTTGTAAGTCGAGCTAGCATTTCTTTCCCAGTCCTAAATGGAGTTGAATCACATGCAGTTTCTGGTCCTAGGAGCAAGAGTTGTTTTCTGGTAAGGAAAGTCACTATTGCGCTCCCATTGCCATACACAGTGCAAATAGCCCTCCCGTCTGTTCCCAGCAAGTACAGTGTATTGGACTGAAGAGGAGCTACTGTTCTTGTCAGTTTCCTAAGAAGAGTTGAACTAGATATGGCCCGTGTGTCTAGGAAGCACAGTTCATTTGTTCTGAGCAAGCTCACTGTTCTGGCCCTATTGGAAACACAGTAGAGTAGAAGAGTGCTCTTTTCTCAAAAGCAGAGTGTGTTTCTTGTAAGGCGAGCTAGCATTTGTTTCCCAGTCCTAAATGGAGTTGAGTCACATGCAGTTTTTTGTCCTACGAGCAAGAGTTGTTTTCTGGTAAGACAAGTCTCTATTGTGCTCCAATTGTCATACACAGTACAAATAGCACTTGCGACTGTTCCCAGCAAGTACAGTGTATTGGACTGAAGAGGACCTACTGTTCTTCTCAGTTTCCTAAGCAGAGTTGAACTAGATATGGCCCGTGTGTTTAGGAAGCAGAGTTAATATGTTCTGAGCAAGCTCACTGTTTGGACCCCATAGGAAACACAGTAGAGTAGAAGAGTGCTCTTTTCTCTAAAGCAGTGTGTTTGTTGTAAGTCGAGCTAGCATTTCTTTCCCAGTCCTAAATGGAGTTGAATCACATGCAGTTTCTGGTCCTAGGAGCAAGAGTTGTTTTCTGGTAAGGAAAGTCACTATTGCGCTCCCATTGCCATACACAGTGCAAATAGCCCTCCCGTCTGTTCCCAGCAAGTACAGTGTATTGGACTGAAGAGGAGCTACTGTTCTTGTCAGTTTCCTAAGAAGAGTTGAACTAGATATGGCCCGTGTGTCTAGGAAGCACAGTTCATTTGTTCTGAGCAAGCTCACTGTTCTGGCCCTATTGGAAACACAGTAGAGTAGAAGAGTGCTCTTTTCTCAAAAGCAGAGTGTGTTTCTTGTAAGGCGAGCTAGCATTTGTTTCACAGTCCTAAATGGAGTTGAGTCGCATGCAGTTTTTTGTCCTAGGAGCAAGAGTTGTTTTCTGGTAAGGAAAGTCACTATTGCGCTCCCATTGCCATACACAGTGCAAATAGCCCTCCCGTCTGTTCCCAGCAAGTACAGTGTATTGGACTGAAGAGGAGCTACTGTTCTTGTCAGTTTCCTAAGAAGAGTTGAACTAGATATGGCCCGTGTGTCTAGGAAGCACAGTTCATTTGTTCTGAGCAAGCTCACTGTTCTGGCCCTATTGGAAACACAGTAGAGTAGAAGAGTGCTCTTTTCTCAAAAGCAGAGTGTGTTTCTTGTAAGGCGAGCTAGCATTTGTTTCCCAGTCCTAAATGGAGTTGAGTCGCATGCAGTTTTTTGTCCTACGAGCAAGAGTTGTTTTCTGGTAAGACAAGTCACTATTGTGCTCCAATTGTCATACACAGTGCAAATAGCACTCGCGACTGTTCCCAGCAAGTACAGTGTATTGGACTGAAGAGGAGCTACTATTCTTGTCAGTTTCCTAAGAAGAGTTGAACTAGATATGGCCCGTGTGTCTAGGAAGCACAGTTCATTTGTTCTGAGCAAGCTCACTGTTCTGGCCCTATTGGAAACACAGTAGAGTAGAAGAGTGCTCTTTTCTCTAAAGCAGTGTGTTTGTTGTAAGTCGAGCTAGCATTTCTTTCCCAGTCCTAAATGGAGTTGAATCACATGCAGTTTCTGGTCCTAGGAGCAAGAGTTGTTTTCTGGTAAGGAAAGTCACTATTGCGCTCCCATTGCCATACACAGTGCAAATAGCCCTCCCGTCTGTTCCCAGCAAGTACAGTGTATTGGACTGAAGAGGAGCTACTGTTCTTGTCAGTTTCCTAAGAAGAGTTGAACTAGATATGGCCCGTGTGTCTAGGAAGCACAGTTCATTTGTTCTGAGCAAGCGCACTGTTCTGGCCCTATTGGAAACACAGTAGAGTAGAAGAGTGCTCTTTTCTCAAAAGCAGAGTGTGTTTCTTGTAAGGCGAGCTAGCATTTGTTTCCCAGTCCTAAATGGAGTTGAGTCGCATGCAGTTTTTTGTCCTACGAGCAAGAGTTGTTTTCTGGTAAGACAAGTCACTATTGTGCTCCAATTGTCATACACAGTGCAAATAGCACTCGCGACTGTTCCCAGCATGTACAGTGTATTGGACTGAAGAGGACCTACTGTTCTTCTCAGTTTCCTAAGCAGAGTTGAACTAGATATGGCCCGTGTGTTTAGGAAGCAGAGTTAATATGTTCTGAGCAAGCTCACTGTTTGGACCCCATAGGAAACACAGTAGAGTAGAAGAGTGCTCTTTTCTCTAAAGCAGTGTGTTTGTTGTAAGTCGAGCTAGCATTTCTTTCCCAGTCCTAAATGGAGTTGAATCACATGCAGTTTCTGGTCCTAGGAGCAAGAGTTGTTTTCTGGTAAGGAAAGTCACTATTGCGCTCCCATTTCCATACACAGTGCAAATAGCCCTCCCGTCTGTTCCCAGCAAGTACAGTGTATTGGACTGAAGAGGAGCTACTGTTCTTGTCAGTTTCCTAAGAAGAGTTGAACTAGATATGGCCCGTGTGTCTAGGAAGCACAGTTCATTTGTTCTGAGCAAGCTCACTGTTCTGGCCCTATTGGAAACACAGTAGAGTAGAAAAGTGCTCTTTTCTCAAAAGCAGAGTGTGTTTCTTGTAAGGCGAGCTAGCATTTGTTTCCCAGTCCTAAATGGAGTTGAGTCACATGCAGTTTTTTGTCCTACGAGCAAGAGTTGTTTTCTGGTAAGACAAGTCTCTATTGTGCTCCAATTGTCATACACAGTACAAATAGCACTTGCGACTGTTCCCAGCAAGTACAGTGTATTGGACTGAAGAGGACCTACTGTTCTTCTCAGTTTCCTAAGCAGAGTTGAACTAGATATGGCCCGTGTGTTTAGGAAGCAGAGTTAATATGTTCTGAGCAAGCTCACTGTTTGGACCCCATAGGAAACACAGTAGAGTAGAAGAGTGCTCTTTTCTCTAAAGCAGTGTGTTTGTTGTAAGTCGAGCTAGCATTTCTTTCCCAGTCCTAAATGGAGTTGAATCACATGCAGTTTCTGGTCCTAGGAGCAAGAGTTGTTTTCTGGTAAGGAAAGTCACTATTGCGCTCCCATTGCCATACACAGTGCAAATAGCCCTCCCGTCTGTTCCCAGCAAGTACAGTGTATTGGACTGAAGAGGAGCTACTGTTCTTGTCAGTTTCCTAAGAAGAGTTGAACTAGATATGGCCCGTGTGTCTAGGAAGCACAGTTCATTTGTTCTGAGCAAGCTCACTGTTCTGGCCCTATTGGAAACACAGTAGAGTAGAAGAGTGCTCTTTTCTCAAAAGCAGAGTGTGTTTCTTGTAAGGCGAGCTAGCATTTGTTTCCCAGTCCTAAATGGAGTTGAGTCGCATGCAGTTTTTTGTCCTAGGAGCAAGAGTTGTTTTCTGGTAAGGAAAGTCACTATTGCGCTCCCATTGCCATACACAGTGCAAATAGCCCTCCCGTCTGTTCCCAGCAAGTACAGTGTATTGGACTGAAGAGGAGCTACTGTTCTTGTCAGTTTCCTAAGAAGAGTTGAACTAGATATGGCCCGTGTGTCTAGGAAGCACAGTTCATTTGTTCTGAGCAAGCTCACTGTTCTGGCCCTATTGGAAACACAGTAGAGTAGAAGAGTGCTCTTTTCTCAAAAGCAGAGTGTGTTTCTTGTAAGGCGAGCTAGCATTTGTTTCCCAGTCCTAAATGGAGTTGAGTCGCATGCAGTTTTTTGTCCTACGAGCAAGAGTTGTTTTCTGGTAAGACAAGTCACTATTGTGCTCCAATTGTCATACACAGTGCAAATAGCACTCGCGACTGTTCCCAGCAAGTACAGTGTATTGGACTGAAGAGGAGCTACTATTCTTGTCAGTTTCCTAAGAAGAGTTGAACTAGATATGGCCCGTGTGTCTAGGAAGCACAGTTCATTTGTTCTGAGCAAGCTCACTGCTCTGGGCCTATTGGAAACACAGTAGAGTAGAAGAGTGCTCTTTTCTCTAAAGCAGTGTGTTTGTTGTAAGTCGAGCTAGCATTTCTTTCCCAGTCCTAAATGGAGTTGAATCACATGCAGTTTCTGGTCCTAGGAGCAAGAGTTGTTTTCTGGTAAGGAAAGTCACTATTGCGCTCCCATTGCCATACACAGTGCAAATAGCCCTCCCGTCTGTTCCCAGCAAGTACAGTGTATTGGACTGAAGAGGAGCTACTGTTCTTGTCAGTTTCCTAAGAAGAGTTGAACTAGATATGGCCCGTGTGTCTAGGAAGCACAGTTCATTTGTTCTGAGCAAGCTCACTGTTCTGGCCCTATTGGAAACACAGTAGAGTAGAAGAGTGCTCTTTTCTCAAAAGCAGAGTGTGTTTCTTGTAAGGCGAGCTAGCATTTGTTTCCCAGTCCTAAATGGAGTTGAGTCGCATGCAGTTTTTTGTCCTACGAGCAAGAGTTGTTTTCTGGTAAGACAAGTCACTATTGTGCTCCAATTGTCATACACAGTGCAAATAGCACTCGCGACTGTTCCCAGCAAGTACAGTGTATTGGACTGAAGAGGAGCTACTGTTCTTGTCAGTTTCCTAAGAAGAGTTGAACTAGATATGGCCCGTGTGTCTAGGAAGCACAGTTCATTTGTTCTGAGCAAGCTCACTGTTCTGGCCCTATTGGAAACACAGTAGAGTAGAAGAGTGCTCTTTTCTCCAAAGTAGTGTGTTTGTTGTAAGTCGAGCTAGCATTTCTTTCCCAGTCCTAAATGGAGTTGAATCACATGCAGTTTCTGGTCCTAGGAGCAAGAGTTGTTTTCTGGTAAGGAAAGTCACTATTGCGCTCCCATTGCCATACACAGTGCAAATAGCCCTCCCGTCTGTTCCCAGCAAGTACAGTGTATTGGACTGAAGAGGAGCTACTGTTCTTGCCAGTTTCCTAAAAAGAGTTGAACTAGATATGGCCCGTGTGTCTAGGAAGCACAGTTCATTTGTTCTGAGCAAGCTCACTGTTCTGGCCCTATTGGAAACACAGTAGAGTAGAAGAGTGCTCTTTTCTCAAAAGCAGAGTGTGTTTCTTGTAAGGCCAGCTAGCATTTGTTTCCCAGTCCTAAATGGAGTTGAGTCACATGCAGTTTTTTGTCCTACGAGCAAGAGTTGTTTTCTGGTAAGACAAGTCTCTATTGTGCTCCAATTGTCATACACAGTACAAATAGCACTCGCGACTGTTCCCAGCAAGTACAGTGTATTGGACTGAAGAGGACCTACTGTTCTTCTCAGTTTCCTAAGCAGAGTTGAACTAGATATGGCCCGTGTGTTTAGGAAGCAGAGTTAATATGTTCTGAGCAAGCTCACTGTTTGGGCCCCATAGGAAACACAGTAGAGTAGAAGAGTGCTCTTTTCTCTAAAGCAGTGTGTTTGTTGTAAGTCGAGCTAGCATTTCTTTCCCAGTCCTAAATGGAGTTGAATCACATGCAGTTTCTGGTCCTAGGCGCAAGAGTTGTTTTCTGGTAAGGAAAGTCACTATTGCGCTCCCATTGCCATACACAGTGCAAATAGCCCTCCCGTCTGTTCCCAGCAAGTACAGTGTATTGGACTGAAGAGGAGCTACTGTTCTTGTCAGTTTCCTAAGAAGAGTTGAACTAGATATGGCCCGTGTGTCTAGGAAGCACAGTTCATTTGTTCTGAGCAAGCTCACTGTTCTGGCCCTATTGGAAACACAGTAGAGTAGAAGAGTACTCTTTTCTCTAAAGCAGTGTGTTTGTTGTAAGTCGAGCTAGCATTTCTTTCCCAGTCCTAAATGGAGTTGAATCACATGCAGTTTCTGGTCCTAGGAGCAAGAGTTGTTTTCTGGTAAGGAAAGTCACTATTGCGCTCCCATTGCCATACACAGTGCAAATAGCCCTCCCGTCTGTTCCCAGCAAGTACAGTGTATTGGACTGAAGAGGAGCTACTGTTCTTGTCAGTTTCCTAAGAAGAGTTGAACTAGATATGGCCCGTGTGTCTAGGAAGCACAGTTCATTTGTTCTGAGCAAGCTCACTGTTCTGGCCCTATTGGAAACACAGTAGAGTAGAAGAGTGCTCTTTTCTCAAAAGCAGAGTGTGTTTCTTGTAAGGCGAGCTAGCATTTGTTTCCCAGTCCTAAATGGAGTTGAGTCACATGCAGTTTTTTGTCCTACGAGCAAGAGTTGTTTTCTGGTAAGACAAGTCTCTATTGTGCTCCAATTGTCATACACAGTACAAATAGCACTTGCGACTGTTCCCAGCAAGTACAGTGTATTGGACTGAAGAGGACCTACTGTTCTTCTCAGTTTCCTAAGCAGAGTTGAACTAGATATGGCCCGTGTGTTTAGGAAGCAGAGTTAATATGTTCTGAGCAAGCTCACTGTTTGGACCCCATAGGAAACACAGTAGAGTAGAAGAGTGCTCTTTTCTCTAAAGCAGTGTGTTTGTTGTAAGTCGAGCTAGCATTTCTTTCCCAGTCCTAAATGGAGTTGAATCACATGCAGTTTCTGGTCCTAGGAGCAAGAGTTGTTTTCTGGTAAGGAAAGTCACTATTGCGCTCCCATTGCCATACACAGTGCAAATAGCCCTCCCGTCTGTTCCCAGCAAGTACAGTGTATTGGACTGAAGAGGAGCTACTGTTCTTGTCAGTTTCCTAAGAAGAGTTGAACTAGATATGGCCCGTGTGTCTAGGAAGCACAGTTCATTTGTTCTGAGCAAGCTCACTGTTCTGGCCCTATTGGAAACACAGTAGAGTAGAAGAGTGCTCTTTTCTCAAAAGCAGAGTGTGTTTCTTGTAAGGCGAGCTAGCATTTGTTTCACAGTCCTAAATGGAGTTGAGTCGCATGCAGTTTTTTGTCCTAGGAGCAAGAGTTGTTTTCTGGTAAGGAAAGTCACTATTGCGCTCCCATTGCCATACACAGTGCAAATAGCCCTCCCGTCTGTTCCCAGCAAGTACAGTGTATTGGACTGAAGAGGAGCTACTGTTCTTGTCAGTTTCCTAAGAAGAGTTGAACTAGATATGGCCCGTGTGTCTAGGAAGCACAGTTCATTTGTTCTGAGCAAGCTCACTTTTCTGGCCCTATTGGAAACACAGTAGAGTAGAAGAGTGCTCTTTTCTCAAAAGCAGAGTGTGTTTCTTGTAAGGCGAGCTAGCATTTGTTTCCCAGTCCTAAATGGAGTTGAGTCGCATGCAGTTTTTTGTCCTACGAGCAAGAGTTGTTTTCTGGTAAGACAAGTCACTATTGTGCTCCAATTGTCATACACAGTGCAAATAGCACTCGCGACTCTTCCCAGCAAGTACAGTGTATTGGACTGAAGAGGAGCTACTATTCTTGTCAGTTTCCTAAGAAGAGTTGAACTAGATATGGCCCGTGTGTCTAGGAAGCACAGTTCATTTGTTCTGAGCAAGCTCACTGTTCTGGCCCTATTGGAAACACAGTAGAGTAGAAGAGTGCTC
This sequence comes from Peromyscus eremicus, assembly GCF_949786415.1. Lineage (NCBI taxonomy): Eukaryota > Metazoa > Chordata > Mammalia > Rodentia > Cricetidae > Peromyscus > Peromyscus eremicus. The sequence goes on from NW_026736525.1 coordinate 26,610, forward strand.
TTTTCTCTAAAGCAGTGTGTTTGTTGTAAGTCGAGCTAGCATTTCTTTCCCAGTCCTAAATGGAGTTGAATCACATGCAGTTTCTGGTCCTAGGAGCAAGAGTTGTTTTCTGGTAAGGAAAGTCACTATTGCGCTCCCATTGCCATACACAGTGCAAATAGCCCTCCCGTCTGTTCCCAGCAAGTACAGTGTATTGGACTGAAGAGGAGCTACTGTTCTTGTCAGTTTCCTAAGAAGAGTTGAACTAGATATGGCCCGTGTGTCTAGGAAGCACAGTTCATTTGTTCTGAGCAAGCGCACTGTTCTGGCCCTATTGGAAACACAGTAGAGTAGAAGAGTGCTCTTTTCTCAAAAGCAGAGTGTGTTTCTTGTAAGGCGAGCTAGCATTTGTTTCCCAGTCCTAAATGGAGTTGAGTCGCATGCAGTTTTTTGTCCTACGAGCAAGAGTTGTTTTCTGGTAAGACAAGTCACTATTGTGCTCCAATTGTCATACACAGTGCAAATAGCACTCGCGACTGTTCCCAGCATGTACAGTGTATTGGACTGAAGAGGACCTACTGTTCTTCTCAGTTTCCTAAGCAGAGTTGAACTAGATATGGCCCGTGTGTTTAGGAAGCAGAGTTAATATGTTCTGAGCAAGCTCACTGTTTGGACCCCATAGGAAACACAGTAGAGTAGAAGAGTGCTCTTTTCTCTAAAGCAGTGTGTTTGTTGTAAGTCGAGCTAGCATTTCTTTCCCAGTCCTAAATGGAGTTGAATCACATGCAGTTTCTGGTCCTAGGAGCAAGAGTTGTTTTCTGGTAAGGAAAGTCACTATTGCGCTCCCATTTCCATACACAGTGCAAATAGCCCTCCCGTCTGTTCCCAGCAAGTACAGTGTATTGGACTGAAGAGGAGCTACTGTTCTTGTCAGTTTCCTAAGAAGAGTTGAACTAGATATGGCCCGTGTGTCTAGGAAGCACAGTTCATTTGTTCTGAGCAAGCTCACTGTTCTGGCCCTATTGGAAACACAGTAGAGTAGAAGAGTGCTCTTTTCTCAAAAGCAGAGTGTGTTTCTTGTAAGGCGAGCTAGCATTTGTTTCCCAGTCCTAAATGGAGTTGAGTCACATGCAGTTTTTTGTCCTACGAGCAAGAGTTGTTTTCTGGTAAGACAAGTCTCTATTGTGCTCCAATTGTCATACACAGTACAAATAGCACTTGCGACTGTTCCCAGCAAGTACAGTGTATTGGACTGAAGAGGACCTACTGTTCTTCTCAGTTTCCTAAGCAGAGTTGAACTAGATATGGCCCGTGTGTTTAGGAAGCAGAGTTAATATGTTCTGAGCAAGCTCACTGTTTGGACCCCATAGGAAACACAGTAGAGTAGAAGAGTGCTCTTTTCTCTAAAGCAGTGTGTTTGTTGTAAGTCGAGCTAGCATTTCTTTCCCAGTCCTAAATGGAGTTGAATCACATGCAGTTTCTGGTCCTAGGAGCAAGAGTTGTTTTCTGGTAAGGAAAGTCACTATTGCGCTCCCATTTCCATACACAGTGCAAATAGCCCTCCCGTCTGTTCCCAGCAAGTACAGTGTATTGGACTGAAGAGGAGCTACTGTTCTTGTCAGTTTCCTAAGAAGAGTTGAACTAGATATGGCCCGTGTGTCTAGGAAGCACAGTTCATTTGTTCTGAGCAAGCTCACTGTTCTGGCCCTGTTGGAAACACAGTAGAGTAGAAGAGTGCTCTTTTCTCAAAAGCAGAGTGTGTTTCTTGTAAGGCGAGCTAGCATTTGTTTCCCAGTCCTAAATGGAGTTGAGTCGCATGCAGTTTTTTGTCCTACGAGCAAGAGTTGTTTTCTGGTAAGACAAGTCACTATTGTGCTCCAATTGTCATACACAGTGCAAATAGCACTCGCGACTGTTCCCAGCAAGTACAGTGTATTGGACTGAAGAGGAGCTACTGTTCTTGTCAGTTTCCTAAGAAGAGTTGAACTAGATATGGCCCGTGTGTCTAGGAAGCACAGTTCATTTGTTCTGAGCAAGCTCACTGTTCTGGCCCTATTGGAAACACAGTAGAGTAGAAGAGTGCTCTTTTCTCTAAAGCAGTGTGTTTGTTGTAAGTCGAGCTAGCATTTCTTTCCCAGTCCTAAATGGAGTTGAATCACATGCAGTTTCTGGTCCTAGGAGCAAGAGTTGTTTTCTGGTAAGGAAAGTCACTATTGCGCTCCCATTGCCATACACAGTGCAAATAGCCCTCCCGTCTGTTCCCAGCAAGTACAGTGTATTGGACTGAAGAGGAGCTACTGTTCTTGTCAGTTTCCTAAGAAGAGTTGAACTAGATATGGCCCGTGTGTCTAGGAAGCACAGTTCATTTGTTCTGAGCAAGCTCACTGTTCTGGCCCTATTGGAAACACAGTAGAGTAGAAGAGTGCTCTTTTCTCAAAAGCAGAGTGTGTTTCTTGTAAGGCGAGCTAGCATTTGTTTCCCAGTCCTAAATGGAGTTGAGTCGCATGCAGTTTTTTGTCCTACGAGCAAGAGTTGTTTTCTGGTAAGACAAGTCACTATTGTGCTCCAATTGTCATACACAGTGCAAATAGCCCTCCCGTCTGTTCCCAGCAAGTACAGTGTATTGGACTGGAGAGGAGCTACTGTTCTTGTCAGTTTCCTAAGAAGAGTTGAACTAGATATGGCCCGTGTGTCTAGGAAGCACAGTTCATTTGTTCTGAGCAAGCTCACTGTTCTGGCCCTATTGGAAACACAGTAGAGTAGAAGAGTGCTCTTTTCTCTAAAGCAGTGTGTTTGTTGTAAGTCGAGCTAGCATTTCTTTCCCAGTCCTAAATGGAGTTGAATCACATGCAGTTTCTGGTCCTAGGAGCAAGAGTTGTTTTCTGGTAAGGAAAGTCACTATTGCGCTCCCATTGCCATACACAGTGCAAATAGCCCTCCCGTCTGTTCCCAGCAATTACAGTGTATTGGACTGAAGAGGAGCTACTGTTCTTGTCAGTTTCCTAAGAAGAGTTGAACTAGATATGGCCCGTGTGTCTAGGAAGCACAGTTCATTTGTTCTGAGCAAGCTCACTGTTCTGGCCCTATTGGAAACACAGTAGAGTAGAAGAGTGCTCTTTTCTCAAAAGCAGAGTGTGTTTCTTGTAAGGCGAGCTAGCATTTGTTTCCCAGTCCTAAATGGAGTTGAGTCGCATGCAGTTTTTTGTCCTACGAGCAAGAGTTGTTTTCTGGTAAGACAAGTCACTATTGTGCTCCAATTGTCATACACAGTGCAAATAGCACTCGCGACTGTTCCCAGCAAGTACAGTGTATTGGACTGAAGAGGAGCTACTGTTCTTGTCAGTTTCCTAAGAAGAGTTGAACTAGATATGGCCCGTGTGTCTAGGAAGCACAGTTCATTTGTTCTGAGCAAGCTCACTGTTCTGGCCCTATTGGAAACACAGTAGAGTAGAAGAGTGCTCTTTTCTCTAAAGCAGTGTGTTTGTTGTAAGTCGAGCTAGCATTTCTTTCCCAGTCCTAAATGGAGTTGAATCACATGCAGTTTCTGGTCCTAGGAGCAAGAGTTGTTTTCTGGTAAGGAAAGTCACTATTGCGCTCCCATTGCCATACACAGTGCAAATAGCCCTCCCGTCTGTTCCCAGCAAGTACAGTGTATTGGACTGAAGAGGAGCTACTGTTCTTGTCAGTTTCCTAAGAAGAGTTGAACTAGATATGGCCCGTGTGTCTAGGAAGCACAGTTCATTTGTTCTGAGCAAGCTCACTGTTCTGGCCCTATTGGAAACACAGTAGAGTAGAAGAGTGCTCTTTTCTCAAAAGCAGAGTGTGTTTCTTGTAAGGCGAGCTAGCATTTGTTTCCCAGTCCTAAATGGAGTTGAGTCGCATGCAGTTTTTTGTCCTACGAGCAAGAGTTGTTTTCTGGTAAGACAAGTCACTATTGTGCTCCAATTGTCATACACAGTGCAAATAGCCCTCCCGTCTGTTCCCAGCAAGTACAGTGTATTGGACTGGAGAGGAGCTACTGTTCTTGTCAGTTTCCTAAGAAGAGTTGAACTAGATATGGCCCGTGTGTCTAGGAAGCACAGTTCATTTGTTCTGAGCAAGCTCACTGTTCTGGCCCTATTGGAAACACAGTAGAGTAGAAGAGTGCTCTTTTCTCTAAAGCAGTGTGTTTGTTGTAAGTCGAGCTAGCATTTCTTTCCCAGTCCTAAATGGAGTTGAATCACATGCAGTTTCTGGTCCTAGGAGCAAGAGTTGTTTTCTGGTAAGGAAAGTCACTATTGCGCTCCCATTGCCATACACAGTGCAAATAGCCCTCCCGTCTGTTCCCAGCAATTACAGTGTATTGGACTGAAGAGGAGCTACTGTTCTTGTCAGTTTCCTAAGAAGAGTTGAACTAGATATGGCCCGTGTGTCTAGGAAGCACAGTTCATTTGTTCTGAGCAAGCTCACTGTTCTGGCCCTATTGGAAACACAGTAGAGTAGAAGAGTGCTCTTTTCTCAAAAGCAGAGTGTGTTTCTTGTAAGGCGAGCTAGCATTTGTTTCCCAGTCCTAAATGGAGTTGAGTCGCATGCAGTTTTTTGTCCTAGGAGCAAGAGTTGTTTTCTGGTAAGGAAAGTCACTATTGCGCTCCCATTGCCATACACAGTGCAAATAGCCCTCCCGTCTGTTCCCAGCAAGTACAGTGTATTGGACTGAAGAGGAGCTACTGTTCTTGTCAGTTTCCTAAGAAGAGTTGAACTAGATATGGCCCGTGTGTCTAGGAAGCACAGTTCATTTGTTCTGAGCAAGCTCACTGTTCTGGCCCTATTGGAAACACAGTAGAGTAGAAGAGTGCTCTTTTCTCAAAAGCAGAGTGTGTTTCTTGTAAGGCGAGCTAGCATTTGTTTCCCAGTCCTAAATGGAGTTGAGTCGCATGCAGTTTTTTGTCCTACGAGCAAGAGTTGTTTTCTGGTAAGACAAGTCACTATTGTGCTCCAATTGTCATACACAGTGCAAATAGCACTCGCGACTGTTCCCAGCAAGTACAGTGTATTGGACTGAAGAGGAGCTACTATTCTTGTCAGTTTCCTAAGAAGAGTTGAACTAGATATGGCCCGTGTGTCTAGGAAGCACAGTTCATTTGTTCTGAGCAAGCTCACTGTTCTGGCCCTATTGGAAACACAGTAGAGTAGAAGAGTGCTCTTTTCTCTAAAGCAGTGTGTTTGTTGTAAGTCGAGCTAGCATTTCTTTCCCAGTCCTAAATGGAGTTGAATCACATGCAGTTTCTGGTCCTAGGAGCAAGAGTTGTTTTCTGGTAAGGAAAGTCACTATTGCGCTCCCATTGCCATACACAGTGCAAATAGCCCTCCCGTCTGTTCCCAGCAAGTACAGTGTATTGGACTGAAGAGGAGCTACTGTTCTTGTCAGTTTCCTAAGAAGAGTTGAACTAGATATGGCCCGTGTGTCTAGGAAGCACAGTTCATTTGTTCTGAGCAAGCGCACTGTTCTGGCCCTATTGGAAACACAGTAGAGTAGAAGAGTGCTCTTTTCTCAAAAGCAGAGTGTGTTTCTTGTAAGGCGAGCTAGCATTTGTTTCCCAGTCCTAAATGGAGTTGAGTCACATGCAGTTTTTTGTCCTACGAGCAAGAGTTGTTTTCTGGTAAGACAAGTCACTATTGTGCTCCAATTGTCATACACAGTGCAAATAGCACTCGCGACTGTTCCCAGCAAGTACAGTGTATTGGACTGAAGAGGACCTACTGTTCTTCTCAGTTTCCTAAGCAGAGTTGAACTAGATATGGCCCGTGTGTTTAGGAAGCAGAGTTAATATGTTCTGAGCAAGCTCACTGTTTGGACCCCATAGGAAACACAGTAGAGTAGAAGAGTGCTCTTTTCTCTAAAGCAGTGTGTTTGTTGTAAGTCGAGCTAGCATTTCTTTCCCAGTCCTAAATGGAGTTGAATCACATGCAGTTTCTGGTCCTAGGAGCAAGAGTTGTTTTCTGGTAAGGAAAGTCACTATTGCGCTCCCATTTCCATACACAGTGCAAATAGCCCTCCCGTCTGTTCCCAGCAAGTACAGTGTATTGGACTGAAGAGGAGCTACTGTTCTTGTCAGTTTCCTAAGAAGAGTTGAACTAGATATGGCCCGTGTGTCTAGGAAGCACAGTTCATTTGTTCTGAGCAAGCTCACTGTTCTGGCCCTATTGGAAACACAGTAGAGTAGAAGAGTGCTCTTTTCTCAAAAGCAGAGTGTGTTTCTTGTAAGGCGAGCTAGCATTTGTTTCCCAGTCCTAAATGGAGTTGAGTCACATGCAGTTTTTTGTCCTACGAGCAAGAGTTGTTTTCTGGTAAGACAAGTCTCTATTGTGCTCCAATTGTCATACACAGTGCAAATAGCACTCGCGACTGTTCCCAGCAAGTACAGTGTATTGGACTGAAGAGGAGCTACTATTCTTGTCAGTTTCCTAAGAAGAGTTGAACTAGATATGGCCCGTGTGTCTAGGAAGCACAGTTCATTTGTTCTGAGCAAGCTCACTGTTCTGGCCCTATTGGAAACACAGTAGAGTAGAAGAGTGCTCTTTTCTCTAAAGCAGTGTGTTTGTTGTAAGTCGAGCTAGCATTTCTTTCCCAGTCCTAAATGGAGTTGAATCACATGCAGTTTCTTTTCCTAGGAGCAAGAGTTGTTTTCTGGTAAGGAAAGTCACTATTGTGCTCCCATTGCCATACACAGTGCAAATAGCCCTCCCGTCTGTTCCCAGCAAGTACAGTGTATTGGTCTGAAGAGGAGCTACTGTTCTTGTCAGTTTCCTAAGAAGAGTTGAACTAGATATGGCCCGTGTGTCTAGGAAGCACAGTTCATTTGTTCTGAGCAAGCGCACTGTTCTGGCCCTATTGGAAACACAGTAGAGTAGAAGAGTGCTCTTTTCTCAAAAGCAGAGTGTGTTTCTTGTAAGGCGAGCTAGCATTTGTTTCCCAGTCCTAAATGGAGTTGAGTCACATGCAGTTTTTTGTCCTACGAGCAAGAGTTGTTTTCTGGTAAGACAAGTCACTATTGTGCTCCAATTGTCATACACAGTGCAAATAGCACTCGCGACTGTTCCCAGCAAGTACAGTGTATTGGACTGAAGAGGACCTACTGTTCTTCTCAGTTTCCTAAGCAGAGTTGAACTAGATATGGCCCGTGTGTTTAGGAAGCAGAGTTAATATGTTCTGAGCAAGCTCACTGTTTGGACCCCATAGGAAACACAGTAGAGTAGAAGAGTGCTCTTTTCTCTAAAGCAGTGTGTTTGTTGTAAGTCGAGCTAGCATTTCTTTCCCAGTCCTAAATGGAGTTGAATCACATGCAGTTTCTGGTCCTAGGAGCAAGAGTTGTTTTCTGGTAAGGAAAGTCACTATTGCGCTCCCATTGCCATACACAGTGCAAATAGCCCTCCCGTCTGTTCCCAGCAAGTACAGTGTATTGGACTGAAGAGGAGCTACTGTTCTTGTCAGTTTCCTAAGAAGAGTTGAACTAGATATGGCCCGTGTGTCTAGGAAGCACAGTTCATTTGTTCTGAGCAAGCTCACTGTTCTGGCCCTATTGGAAACACAGTAGAGTAGAAGAGTGCTCTTTTCTCAAAAGCAGAGTGTGTTTCTTGTAAGGCGAGCTAGCATTTGTTTCCCAGTCCTAAATGGAGTTGAGTCGCATGCAGTTTTTTGTCCTACGAGCAAGAGTTGTTTTCTGGTAAGACAAGTCACTATTGTGCTCCAATTGTCATACACAGTGCAAATAGCACTCGCGACTGTTCCCAGCAAGTACAGTGTATTGGACTGAAGAGGAGCTACTGTTCTTGTCAGTTTCATAAGAAGAGTTGAACTAGATATGGCCCGTGTGTCTAGGAAGCACAGTTCATTTGTTCTGAGCAAGCTCACTGTTCTGGCCCTATTGGAAACACAGTAGAGTAGAAGAGTGCTCTTTTCTCTAAAGCAGTGTGTTTGTTGTAAGTCGAGCTAGCATTTCTTTCCCAGTCCTAAATGGAGTTGAATCACATGCAGTTTCTGGTCCTAGGAGCAAGAGTTGTTTTCTGGTAAGGAAAGTCACTATTGCGCTCCCATTGCCATACACAGTGCAAATAGCCCTCCCGTCTGTTCCCAGCAAGTACAGTGTATTGGACTGAAGAGGAGCTACTGTTCTTGTCAGTTTCCTAAGAAGAGTTGAACTAGATATGGCCCGTGTGTCTAGGAAGCACAGTTCATTTGTTCTGAGCAAGCTCACTGTTCTGGCCCTATTGGAAACACAGTAGAGTAGAAGAGTGCTCTTTTCTCAAAAGCAGAGTGTGTTTCTTGTAAGGCGAGCTAGCATTTGTTTCCCAGTCCTAAATGGAGTTGAGTCGCATGCAGTTTTTTGTCCTAGGAGCAAGAGTTGTTTTCTGGTAAGGAAAGTCACTATTGCGCTCCCATTGCCATACACAGTGCAAATAGCCCTCCCGTCTGTTCCCAGCAAGTACAGTGTATTGGACTGAAGAGGAGCTACTGTTCTTGTCAGTTTCCTAAGAAGAGTTGAACTAGATATGGCCCGTGTGTCTAGGAAGCACAGTTCATTTGTTCTGAGCAAGCTCACTGTTCTGGCCCTATTGGAAACACAGTAGAGTAGAAGAGTGCTCTTTTCTCAAAAGCAGAGTGTGTTTCTTGTAAGGCGAGCTAGCATTTGTTTCCCAGTCCTAAATGGAGTTGAGTCGCATGCAGTTTTTTGTCCTACGAGCAAGAGTTGTTTTCTGGTAAGACAAGTCACTATTGTGCTCCAATTGTCATACACAGTGCAAATAGCACTCGCGACTGTTCCCAGCAAGTACAGTGTATTGGACTGAAGAGGAGCTACTATTCTTGTCAGTTTCCTAAGAAGAGTTGAACTAGATATGGCCCGTGTGTCTAGGAAGCACAGTTCATTTGTTCTGAGCAAGCTCACTGCTCTGGGCCTATTGGAAACACAGTAGAGTAGAAGAGTGCTCTTTTCTCTAAAGCAGTGTGTTTGTTGTAAGTCGAGCTAGCATTTCTTTCCCAGTCCTAAATGGAGTTGAATCACATGCAGTTTCTGGTCCTAGGAGCAAGAGTTGTTTTCTGGTAAGGAAAGTCACTATTGCGCTCCCATTGCCATACACAGTGCAAATAGCCCTCCCGTCTGTTCCCAGCAAGTACAGTGTATTGGACTGAAGAGGAGCTACTGTTCTTGTCAGTTTCCTAAGAAGAGTTGAACTAGATATGGCCCGTGTGTCTAGGAAGCACAGTTCATTTGTTCTGAGCAAGCTCACTGTTCTGGCCCTATTGGAAACACAGTAGAGTAGAAGAGTGCTCTTTTCTCAAAAGCAGAGTGTGTTTCTTGTAAGGCGAGCTAGCATTTGTTTCCCAGTCCTACATGGAGTTGAGTCGCATGCAGTTTTTTGTCCTAGGAGCAAGAGTTGTTTTCTGGTAAGGAAAGTCACTATTGCGCTCCCATTGCCATACACAGTGCAAATAGCCCTCCCGTCTGTTCCCAGCAAGTACAGTGTATTGGACTGAAGAGGAGCTACTGTTCTTGTCAGTTTCCTAAGAAGAGTTGAACTAGATATGGCCCGTGTGTCTAGGAAGCACAGTTCATTTGTTCTGAGCAAGCTCACTGTTCTGGCCCTATTGGAAACACAGTAGAGTAGAAGAGTGCTCTTTTCTCAAAAGCAGAGTGTGTTTCTTGTAAGGCGAGCTAGCATTTGTTTCCCAGTCCTAAATGGAGTTGAGTCGCATGCAGTTTTTTGTCCTACGAGCAAGAGTTGTTTTCTGGTAAGAGTAGTCACTATTGTGCTCCAATTGTCATACACAGTGCAAATAGCACTCGCGACTGTTCCCAGCAAGTACAGTGTATTGGACTGAAGAGGAGCTACTATTCTTGTCAGTTTCCTAAGAAGAGTTGAACTAGATATGGCCCGTGTGTCTAGGAAGCACAGTTCATTTGTTCTGAGCAAGCTCACTGTTCTGGCCCTATTGGAAACACAGTAGAGTAGAAGAATGCTCTTTTCTCTAAAGCAGTGTGTTTGTTGTAAGTCGAGCTAGCATTTCTTTCCCAGTCCTAAATGGAGTTGAATCACATGCAGTTTCTTTTCCTAGGAGCAAGAGTTGTTTTCTGGTAAGGAAAGTCACTATTGCGCTCCCATTGCCATACACAGTGCAAATAGCCCTCCCGTCTGTTCCCAGCAAGTACAGTGTATTGGTCTGAAGAGGAGCTACTGTTCTTGTCAGTTTCCTAAGAAGAGTTGAACTAGATATGGCCCGTGTGTCTAGGAAGCACAGTTCATTTGTTCTGAGCAAGCTCACTGTTCTGGCCCTATTGGAAACACAGTAGAGTAGAAGAGTGCTCTTTTCTCAAAAGCAGAGTGTGTTTCTTGTAAGGCGAGCTAGCATTTGTTTCCCAGTCCTAAATGGAGTTGAGTCACATGCAGTTTTTTGTCCTACGAGCAAGAGTTGTTTTCTGGTAAGACAAGTCACTATTGTGCTCCAATTGTCATACACAGTGCAAATAGCACTCGCGACTGTTCCCAGCAAGTACAGTGTATTGGACTGAAGAGGACCTACTGTTCTTCTCAGTTTCCTAAGCAGAGTTGAACTAGATATGGCCCGTGTGTTTAGGAAGCAGAGTTAATATGTTCTGAGCAAGCTCACTGTTTGGACCCCATAGGAAACACAGTAGAGTAGAAGAGTGCTCTTTTCTCTAAAGCAGTGTGTTTGTTGTAAGTCGAGCTAGCATTTCTTTCCCAGTCCTAAATGGAGTTGAATCACATGCAGTTTCTGGTCCTAGGAGCAAGAGTTGTTTTCTGGTAAGGAAAGTCACTATTGCGCTCCCATTGCCATACACAGTGCAAATAGCCCTCCCGTCTGTTCCCAGCAAGTACAGTGTATTGGACTGAAGAGGAGCTACTGTTCTTGTCAGTTTCCTAAGAAGAGTTGAACTAGATATGGCCCGTGTGTCTAGGAAGCACAGTTCATTTGTTCTGAGCAAGCTCACTGTTCTGGCCCTGTTGGAAACACAGTAGAGTAGAAGAGTGCTCTTTTCTCAAAAGCAGAGTGTGTTTCTTGTAAGGCGAGCTAGCATTTGTTTCCCAGTCCTAAATGGAGTTGAGTCGCATGCAGTTTTTTGTCCTACGAGCAAGAGTTGTTTTCTGGTAAGACAAGTCACTATTGTGCTCCAATTGTCATACACAGTGCAAATAGCACTCGCGACTGTTCCCAGCAAGTACAGTGTATTGGACTGAAGAGGAGCTACTGTTCTTGTCAGTTTCCTAAGAAGAGTTGAACTAGATATGGCCCGTGTGTCTAGGAAGCACAGTTCATTTGTTCTGAGCAAGCTCACTGTTCTGGCCCTATTGGAAACACAGTAGAGTAGAAGAGTGCTCTTTTCTCTAAAGCAGTGTGTTTGTTGTAAGTCGAGCTAGCATTTCTTTCCCAGTCCTAAATGGAGTTGAATCACATGCAGTTTCTGGTCCTAGGAGCAAGAGTTGTTTTCTGGTAAGGAAAGTCACTATTGCGCTCCCATTGCCATACACAGTGCAAATAGCCCTCCCGTCTGTTCCCAGCAAGTACAGTGTATTGGACTGAAGAGGAGCTACTGTTCTTGTCAGTTTCCTAAGAAGAGTTGAACTAGATATGGCCCGTGTGTCTAGGAAGCACAGTTCATTTGTTCTGAGCAAGCTCACTGTTCTGGCCCTATTGGAAACACAGTAGAGTAGAAGAGTGCTCTTTTCTCAAAAGCAGAGTGTGTTTCTTGTAAGGCGAGCTAGCATTTGTTTCCCAGTCCTAAATGGAGTTGAGTCGCATGCAGTTTTTTGTCCTACGAGCAAGAGTTGTTTTCTGGTAAGACAAGTCACTATTGTGCTCCAATTGTCATACACAGTGCAAATAGCCCTCCCGTCTGTTCCCAGCAAGTACAGTGTATTGGACTGGAGAGGAGCTACTGTTCTTGTCAGTTTCCTAAGAAGAGTTGAACTAGATATGGCCCGTGTGTCTAGGAAGCACAGTTCATTTGTTCTGAGCAAGCTCACTGTTCTGGCCCTATTGGAAACACAGTAGAGTAGAAGAGTGCTCTTTTCTCTAAAGCAGTGTGTTTGTTGTAAGTCGAGCTAGCATTTCTTTCCCAGTCCTAAATGGAGTTGAATCACATGCAGTTTCTGGTCCTAGGAGCAAGAGTTGTTTTCTGGTAAGGAAAGTCACTATTGCGCTCCCATTGCCATACACAGTGCAAATAGCCCTCCCGTCTGTTCCCAGCAATTACAGTGTATTGGACTGAAGAGGAGCTACTGTTCTTGTCAGTTTCCTAAGAAGAGTTGAACTAGATATGGCCCGTGTGTCTAGGAAGCACAGTTCATTTGTTCTGAGCAAGCTCACTGTTCTGGCCCTATTGGAAACACAGTAGAGTAGAAGAGTGCTCTTTTCTCAAAAGCAGAGTGTGTTTCTTGTAAGGCGAGCTAGCATTTGTTTCCCAGTCCTAAATGGAGTTGAGTCGCATGCAGTTTTTTGTCCTAGGAGCAAGAGTTGTTTTCTGGTAAGGAAAGTCACTATTGCGCTCCCATTGCCATACACAGTGCAAATAGCCCTCCCGTCTGTTCCCAGCAAGTACAGTGTATTGGACTGAAGAGGAGCTACTGTTCTTGTCAGTTTCCTAAGAAGAGTTGAACTAGATATGGCCCGTGTGTCTAGGAAGCACAGTTCATTTGTTCTGAGCAAGCTCACTGTTCTGGCCCTATTGGAAACACAGTAGAGTAGAAGAGTGCTCTTTTCTCAAAAGCAGAGTGTGTTTCTTGTAAGGCGAGCTAGCATTTGTTTCCCAGTCCTAAATGGAGTTGAGTCGCATGCAGTTTTTTGTCCTACGAGCAAGAGTTGTTTTCTGGTAAGACAAGTCACTATTGTGCTCCAATTGTCATACACAGTGCAAATAGCACTCGCGACTGTTCCCAGCAAGTACAGTGTATTGGACTGAAGAGGAGCTACTATTCTTGTCAGTTTCCTAAGAAGAGTTGAACTAGATATGGCCCGTGTGTCTAGGAAGCACAGTTCATTTGTTCTGAGCAAGCTCACTGTTCTGGCCCTATTGGAAACACAGTAGAGTAGAAGAGTGCTCTTTTCTCTAAAGCAGTGTGTTTGTTGTAAGTCGAGCTAGCATTTCTTTCCCAGTCCTAAATGGAGTTGAATCACATGCAGTTTCTGGTCCTAGGAGCAAGAGTTGTTTTCTGGTAAGGAAAGTCACTATTGCGCTCCCATTGCCATACACAGTGCAAATAGCCCTCCCGTCTGTTCCCAGCAAGTACAGTGTATTGGACTGAAGAGGAGCTACTGTTCTTGTCAGTTTCCTAAGAAGAGTTGAACTAGATATGGCCCGTGTGTCTAGGAAGCACAGTTCATTTGTTCTGAGCAAGCGCACTGTTCTGGCCCTATTGGAAACACAGTAGAGTAGAAGAGTGCTCTTTTCTCAAAAGCAGAGTGTGTTTCTTGTAAGGCGAGCTAGCATTTGTTTCCCAGTCCTAAATGGAGTTGAGTCACATGCAGTTTTTTGTCCTACGAGCAAGAGTTGTTTTCTGGTAAGACAAGTCACTATTGTGCTCCAATTGTCATACACAGTGCAAATAGCACTCGCGACTGTTCCCAGCAAGTACAGTGTATTGGACTGAAGAGGACCTACTGTTCTTCTCAGTTTCCTAAGCAGAGTTGAACTAGATATGGCCCGTGTGTTTAGGAAGCAGAGTTAATATGTTCTGAGCAAGCTCACTGTTTGGACCCCATAGGAAACACAGTAGAGTAGAAGAGTGCTCTTTTCTCTAAAGCAGTGTGTTTGTTGTAAGTCGAGCTAGCATTTCTTTCCCAGTCCTAAATGGAGTTGAATCACATGCAGTTTCTGGTCCTAGGAGCAAGAGTTGTTTTCTGGTAAGGAAAGTCACTATTGCGCTCCCATTTCCATACACAGTGCAAATAGCCCTCCCGTCTGTTCCCAGCAAGTACAGTGTATTGGACTGAAGAGGAGCTACTGTTCTTGTCAGTTTCCTAAGAAGAGTTGAACTAGATATGGCCCGTGTGTCTAGGAAGCACAGTTCATTTGTTCTGAGCAAGCTCACTGTTCTGGCCCTATTGGAAACACAGTAGAGTAGAAGAGTGCTCTTTTCTCAAAAGCAGAGTGTGTTTCTTGTAAGGCGAGCTAGCATTTGTTTCCCAGTCCTAAATGGAGTTGAGTCACATGCAGTTTTTTGTCCTACGAGCAAGAGTTGTTTTCTGGTAAGACAAGTCTCTATTGTGCTCCAATTGTCATACACAGTACAAATAGCACTCGCGATTGTTCCCAGCAAGTACAGTGTATTGGACTGAAGAGGACCTACTGTTCTTCTCAGTTTCCTAAGCAGAGTTGAACTAGATATGGCCCGTGTGTTTAGGAAGCAGAGTTAATATGTTCTGAGCAAGCTCACTGTTTGGACCCCATAGGAAACACAGTAGAGTAGAAGAGTGCTCTTTTCTCTAAAGCAGTGTGTTTGTTGTAAGTCGAGCTAGCATTTCTTTCCCAGTCCTAAATGGAGTTGAATCACATGCAGTTTCTGGTCCTAGGAGCAAGAGTTGTTTTCTGGTAAGGAAAGTCACTATTGCGCTCCCATTGCCATACACAGTGCAAATAGCCCTCCCGTCTGTTCCCAGCAAGTACAGTGTATTGGACTGAAGAGGAGCTACTGTTCTTGTCAGTTTCCTAAGAAGAGTTGAACTAGATATGGCCCGTGTGTCTAGGAAGCACAGTTCATTTGTTCTGAGCAAGCTCACTGTTCTGGCCCTATTGGAAACACAGTAGAGTAGAAGAGTGCTCTTTTCTCAAAAGCAGAGTGTGTTTCTTGTAAGGCGAGCTAGCATTTGTTTCCCAGTCCTAAATGGAGTTGAGTCGCATGCAGTTTTTTGTCCTAGGAGCAAGAGTTGTTTTCTGGTAAGGAAAGTCACTATTGCGCTCCCATTGCCATACACAGTGCAAAGAGCCCTCCCGTCTGTTCCCAGCAAGTACAGTGTATTGGACTGAAGAGGAGCTACTGTTCTTGTCAGTTTCCTAAGAAGAGTTGAACTAGATATGGCCCGTGTGTCTAGGAAGCACAGTTCATTTGTTCTGAGCAAGCTCACTGTTCTGGCCCTATTGGAAACACAGTAGAGTAGAAGAGTGCTCTTTTCTCAAAAGCAGAGTGTGTTTCTTGTAAGGCGAGCTAGCATTTGTTTCCCAGTCCTAAATGGAGTTGAGTCGCATGCAGTTTTTTGTCCTACGAGCAAGAGTTGTTTTCTGGTAAGACAAGTCACTATTGTGCTCCAATTGTCATACACAGTGCAAATAGCACTCGCGACTGTTCCCAGCAAGTACAGTGTATTGGACTGAAGAGGAGCTACTATTCTTGTCAGTTTCCTAAGAAGAGTTGAACTAGATATGGCCCGTGTGTCTAGGAAGCACAGTTCATTTGTTCTGAGCAAGCTCACTGTTCTGGCCCTATTGGAAACACAGTAGAGTAGAAGAGTGCTCTTTTCTCTAAAGCAGTGTGTTTGTTGTAAGTCGAGCTAGCATTTCTTTCCCAGTCCTAAATGGAGTTGAATCACATGCAGTTTCTTTTCCTAGGAGCAAGAGTTGTTTTCTGGTAAGGAAAGTCACTATTGTGCTCCCATTGCCATACACAGTGCAAATAGCCCTCCCGTCTGTTCCCAGCAAGTACAGTGTATTGGTCTGAAGAGGAGCTACTGTTCTTGTCAGTTTCCTAAGAAGAGTTGAACTAGATATGGCCCGTGTGTCTAGGAAGCACAGTTCATTTGTTCTGAGCAAGCGCACTGTTCTGGCCCTATTGGAAACACAGTAGAGTAGAAGAGTGCTCTTTTCTCAAAAGCAGAGTGTGTTTCTTGTAAGGCGAGCTAGCATTTGTTTCCCAGTCCTAAATGGAGTTGAGTCACATGCAGTTTTTTGTCCTACGAGCAAGAGTTGTTTTCTGGTAAGACAAGTCACTATTGTGCTCCAATTGTCATACACAGTGCAAATAGCACTCGCGACTGTTCCCAGCAAGTACAGTGTATTGGACTGAAGAGGACCTACTGTTCTTCTCAGTTTCCTAAGCAGAGTTGAACTAGATATGGCCCGTGTGTTTAGGAAGCAGAGTTAATATGTTCTGAGCAAGCTCACTGTTTGGACCCCATAGGAAACACAGTAGAGTAGAAGAGTGCTCTTTTCTCTAAAGCAGTGTGTTTGTTGTAAGTCGAGCTAGCATTTCTTTCCCAGTCCTAAATGGAGTTGAATCACATGCAGTTTCTGGTCCTAGGAGCAAGAGTTGTTTTCTGGTAAGGAAAGTCACTATTGCGCTCCCATTTCCATACACAGTGCAAATAGCCCTCCCGTCTGTTCCCAGCAAGTACAGTGTATTGGACTGAAGAGGAGCTACTGTTCTTGTCAGTTTCCTAAGAAGAGTTGAACTAGATATGGCCCGTGTGTCTAGGAAGCACAGTTCATTTGTTCTGAGCAAGCTCACTGTTCTGGCCCTATTGGAAACACAGTAGAGTAGAAGAGTGCTCTTTTCTCAAAAGCAGAGTGTGTTTCTTGTAAGGCGAGCTAGCATTTGTTTCCCAGTCCTAAATGGAGTTGAGTCGCATGCAGTTTTTTGTCCTACGAGCAAGAGTTGTTTTCTGGTAAGACAAGTCACTATTGTGCTCCAATTGTCATACACAGTGCAAATAGCACTCGCGACTGTTCCCAGCAAGTACAGTGTATTGGACTGAAGAGGAGCTACTGTTCTTGTCAGTTTCATAAGAAGAGTTGAACTAGATATGGCCCGTGTGTCTAGGAAGCACAGTTCATTTGTTCTGAGCAAGCTCACTGTTCTGGCCCTATTGGAAACACAGTAGAGTAGAAGAGTGCTCTTTTCTCTAAAGCAGTGTGTTTGTTGTAAGTCGAGCTAGCATTTCTTTCCCAGTCCTAAATGGAGTTGAATCACATGCAGTTTCTGGTCCTAGGAGCAAGAGTTGTTTTCTGGTAAGGAAAGTCACTATTGCGCTCCCATTGCCATACACAGTGCAAATAGCCCTCCCGTCTGTTCCCAGCAAGTACAGTGTATTGGACTGAAGAGGAGCTACTGTTCTTGTCAGTTTCCTAAGAAGAGTTGAACTAGATATGGCCCGTGTGTCTAGGAAGCACAGTTCATTTGTTCTGAGCAAGCTCACTGTTCTGGCCCTATTGGAAACACAGTAGAGTAGAAGAGTGCTCTTTTCTCAAAAGCAGAGTGTGTTTCTTGTAAGGCGAGCTAGCATTTGTTTCCCAGTCCTAAATGGAGTTGAGTCGCATGCAGTTTTTTGTCCTACGAGCAAGAGTTGTTTTCTGGTAAGACAAGTCACTATTGTGCTCCAATTGTCATACACAGTGCAAATAGCCCTCCTGTCTGTTCCCAGCAAGTACAGTGTATTGGACTGGAGAGGAGCTACTGTTCTTGTCAGTTTCCTAAGAAGAGTTGAACTAGATATGGCCCGTGTGTCTAGGAAGCACAGTTCATTTGTTCTGAGCAAGCTCACTGTTCTGGCCCTATTGGAAACACAGTAGAGTAGAAGAGTGCTCTTTTCTCTAAAGCAGTGTGTTTGTTGTAAGTCGAGCTAGCATTTGTTTCCCAGTCCTAAATGGAGTTGAGTCGCATGCAGTTTTTTGTCCTACGAGCAAGAGTTGTTTTCTGGTAAGACAAGTCACTATTGTGCTCCAATTGTCATACACAGTGCAAATAGCACTCGCGACTGTTCCCAGCAAGTACAGTGTATTGGACTGAAGAGGAGCTACTGTTCTTGTCAGTTTCCTAAGAAGAGTTGAACTAGATATGGCCCGTGTGTCTAGGAAGCACAGTTCATTTGTTCTGAGCAAGCTCACTGTTCTGGCCCTATTGGAAACACAGTAGAGTAGAAGAGTGCTCTTTTCTCAAAAGCAGAGTGTGTTTCTTGTAAGGCGAGCTAGCATTTGTTTCCCAGTCCTAAATGGAGTTGAGTCGCATGCAGTTTTTTGTCCTACGAGCAAGAGTTGTTTTCTGGTAAGACAAGTCACTATTGTGCTCCAATTGTCATACACAGTGCAAATAGCACTCGCGACTGTTCCCAGCAAGTACAGTGTATTGGACTGAAGAGGAGCTACTGTTCTTGTCAGTTTCCTAAGAAGAGTTGAACTAGATATGGCCCGTGTGTCTAGGAAGCACAGTTCATTTGTTCTGAGCAAGCTCACTGTTCTGGCCCTATTGGAAACACAGTAGAGTAGAAGAGTGCTCTTTTCTCTAAAGCAGTGTGTTTGTTGTAAGTCGAGCTAGCATTTGTTTCCCAGTCCTAAATGGAGTTGAATCACATGCAGTTTCTGGTCCTAGGAGCAAGAGTTGTTTTCTGGTAAGGAAAGTCACTATTGCGCTCCCATTGCCATACACAGTGCAAATAGCCCTCCCGTCTGTTCCCAGCAAGTACAGTGTATTGGACTGAAGAGGAGCTACTGTTCTTGTCAGTTTCCTAAGAAGAGTTTAACTAGATATGGCCCGTGTGTCTAGGAAGCACAGTTCATTTGTTCTGAGCAAGCTCACTGTTCTGGCCCTATTGGAAACACAGTAGAGTAGAAGAGTGCTCTTTTCTCAAAAGCAGAGTGTGTTTCTTGTAAGGCGAGCTAGCATTTGTTTACAGTCCTAAATGGAGTTGAGTCGCATGCAGTTTTTTGTCCTACGAGCAAGAGTTGTTTTCTGGTAAGACAAGTCACTATTGTGCTCCAATTGTCATACACAGTGCAAATAGCACTCGCGACTGTTCCCAGCAAGTACAGTGTATTGGACTGAAGAGGACCTACTGTTCTTCTCAGTTTCCTAAGCAGAGTTGAACTAGATATGGCCCGTGTGTTTAGGAAGCAGAGTTAATATGTTCTGAGCAAGCTCACTGTTTGGACCCCATAGGAAACACAGTAGAGTAGAAGAGTGCTCTTTTCTCTAAAGCAGTGTGTTTGTTGTAAGTCGAGCTAGCATTTCTTTCCCAGTCCTAAATGGAGTTGAATCACATGCAGTTTCTGGTCCTAGGAGCAAGAGTTGTTTTCTGGTAAGGAAAGTCACTATTGCGCTCCCATTGCCATACACAGTGCAAATAGCACTCGCGACTGTTCCCAGCAAGTACGGTGTATTGGACTGAAGAGGACCTAATGTTCTTCTCAGTTTCCTAAGCAGAGTTGAACTAGATATGGCCCGTGTGTTTAGGAAGCAGAGTTAATATGTTCTGAGCAAACTCACTGTTTGGACCCCATAGGAAACACAGTAGAGTAGAAGAGTGCTCTTTTCTCTGAAGCAGTGTGTTTGTTGTAAGTCGAGCTAGCATTTCTTTCCCAGTCCTAAATGGAGTTGAATCACATGCAGTTTCTGGTCCTAGGAGCAAGAGTTGTTTTCTGGTAAGGAAAGTCACTATTGCGCTCCCATTGCCATACACAGTGCAAATAGCCCTCCCGTCTGTTCCCAGCAAGTACAGTGTATTGGACTGAAGAGGAGCTACTGTTCTTGTCAGTTTCCTAAGAAGAGTTGAACTAGATATGGCCCGTGTGTCTAGGAAGCACAGTTCATTTGTTCTGAGCAAGCTCACTGTTCTGGCCCTATTGGAAACACAGTAGAGTAGAAGAGTGCTCTTTTCTCAAAAGCAGAGTGTGTTTCTTGTAAGGCGAGCTAGCATTTGTTTCCCAGTCCTAAATGGAGTTGAGTCGCATGCAGTTTTTTGTCCTACGAGCAAGAGTTGTTTTCTGGTAAGACAAGTCACTATTGTGCTCCAATTGTCATACACAGTGCAAATAGCACTCGCGACTGTTCCCAGCAAGTACAGTGTATTGGACTGAAGAGGAGCTACTGTTCTTGTCAGTTTCCTAAGAAGAGTTGAACTAGATATGGCCCGTGTGTCTAGGAAGCACAGTTCATTTGTTGTGAGCAAGCTCACTGTTCTGGCCCTATTGGAAACACAGTAGAGTATAAGAGTGCTCTTTTCTCTAAAGCAGTGTGTTTGTTGTAAGTCGAGCTAGCATTTCTTTCCCAGTCCTAAATGGAGTTGAATCACATGCAGTTTCTGGTCCTAGGAGCAAGAGTTGTTTTCTGGTAAGGAAAGTCACTATTGCGCTCCCATTGCCATACACAGTGCAAATAGCCCTCCCGTCTGTTCCCAGCAAGTACAGTGTATTGGACTGAAGAGGAGCTACTGTTCTTGTCAGTTTCCTAAGAAGAGTTGAACTAGATATGGCCCGTGTGTCTAGGAAGCACAGTTCATTTGTTCTGAGCAAGCTCACTGTTCTGGCCCTATTGGAAACACAGTAGAGTAGAAGAGTGCTCTTTTCTCAAAAGCAGAGTGTGTTTCTTGTAAGGCGAGCTAGCATTTGTTTCCCAGTCCTTAATGGAGTTGAGTCGCATGCAGTTTTTTGTCCTACGAGCAAGAGTTGTTTTCTGGTAAGACAAGTCACTATTGTGCTCCAATTGTCATACACAGTGCAAATAGCACTCGCGACTGTTCCCAGCAAGTACAGTGTATTGGACTGAAGAGGAGCTACTGTTCTTGTCAGTTTCCTAAAAAGAGTTGAACTAGATATGGCCCGTGTGTCTAGGAAGCACAGTTCATTTGTTCTGAGCAAGCTCACTGTTCTGGCCCTATTGGAAACACAGTAGAGTAGAAGAGTGCTCTTTTCTCTAAAGCAGTGTGTTTGTTGTAAGTCGAGCTAGCATTTCTTTCCCAGTCCTAAATGGAGTTGAATCACATGCAGTTTCTGGTCCTAGGAGCAAGAGTTGTTTTCTGGTAAGGAAAGTACTATTGCGCTCCCATTGCCATACACAGTGCAAATAGCCCTCCCGTCTGTTCCCAGCCAGTACAGTGTATTGGACTGAAGAGGAGCTACTGTTCTTGTCAGTTTCCTAAGAAGAGTTGAACTAGATATGGCCCGTGTGTCTAGGAAGCACAGTTCATTTGTTCTGAGCAAGCTCACTGTTCTGGCCTGTTGGAAACACAGTAGAGTAGAAGAGTGCTCTTTTCTCAAAAGCAGAGTGTGTTTCTTGTAAGGCGAGCTAGCATTTGTTTCCCAGTCCTAAATGGAGTTGAGTCGCATGCAGTTTTTTGTCCTACGAGCAAGAGTTGTTTTCTGGTAAGACAAGTCACTATTGTGCTCCAATTGTCATACACAGTGCAAATAGCACTCGCGACTGTTCCCAGCAAGTACAGTGTATTGGACTGAAGAGGACCTACTGTTCTTCTCAGTTTCCTAAGCAGAGTTGAACTAGATATGGCCCGTGTGTTTAGGAAGCAGAGTTAATATGTTCTGAGCAAGCTCACTGTTTGGACCCCATAGGAAACACAGTAGAGTAGAAGAGTGCTCTTTTCTCTAAAGCAGTGTGTTTGTTGTAAGTCGAGCTAGCATTTCTTTCCCAGTCCTAAATGGAGTTGAATCACATGCAGTTTCTGGTCCTAGGAGCAAGACTTGTTTTCTGGTAAGGAAAGTCACTATTGCGCTCCCATTGCCATACACAGTGCAAATAGCCCTCCCGTCTGTTCCCAGCAAGTACAGTGTATTGGACTGAAGAGGAGCTACTGTTCTTGTCAGTTTCCTAAGAAGAGTTGAACTAGATATGGCCCGTGTGTCTAGGAAGCACAGTTCATTTGTTCTGAGCAAGCTCACTGTTCTGGCCCTATTGGAAACACAGTAGAGTAGAAGAGTGCTCTTTTCTCAAAAGCAGAGTGTGTTTCTTGTAAGGCGAGCTAGCATTTGTTTCCCAGTCCTAAATGGAGTTGAGTCGCATGCAGTTTTTTGTCCTACGAGCAAGAGTTGTTTTCTGGTAAGACAAGTCACTATTGTGCTCCAATTGTCATACACAGTGCAAATAGCACTCCCGTCTGTTCCCAGCAAGTACAGTGTATTGGACTGAAGAGGAGCTACTGTTCTTGTCAGTTTCCTAAGAAGAGTTGAACTAGATATGGCCCGTGTGTCTAGGAAGCACAGTTCATTTGTTCTGAGCAAGCTCACTGTTCTGGCCCTATTGGAAACACAGTAGAGTAGAAGAGTGCTCTTTTCTCAAAAGCAGAGTGTGTTTCTTGTAAGGCGAGCTAGCATTTGTTTCCCAGTCCTAAATGGAGTTGAGTCGCATGCAGTTTTTTGTCCTACGAGCAAGAGTTGTTTTCTGGTAAGACAAGTCACTATTGTGCTCCAATTGTCATACACAGTGCAAATAGCACTCGCGACTGTTCCCAGCAAGTACAGTGTATTGGACTGAAGAGGAGCTACTGTTCTTGTCAGTTTCCTAAGAAGAGTTGAACTAGATATGGCCCGTGTGTCTAGGAAGCACAGTTCATTTGTTCTGAGCAAGCTCACTGTTCTGGCCCTATTGGAAACACAGTAGAGTAGAAGAGTGCTCTTTTCTCTAAAGCAGTGTGTTTGTTGTAAGTCGAGCTAGCATTTCTTTCCCAGTCCTAAATGGAGTTGAATCACATGCAGTTTCTGGTCCTAGGAGCAAGAGTTGTTTTCTGGTAAGGAAAGTCACTATTGCGCTCCCATTGCCATACACAGTGCAAATAGCCCTCCCGTCTGTTCCCAGCAAGTACAGTGTATTGGACTGAAGAGGAGCTACTGTTCTTGTCAGTTTCCTAAGAAGAGTTGAACTAGATATGGCCCGTGTGTCTAGGAAGCACAGTTCATTTGTTCTGAGCAAGCTCACTGTTCTGGCCCTATTGGAAACACAGTAGAGTAGAAGAGTGCTCTTTTCTCAAAAGCAGAGTGTGTTTCTTGTAAGGCGAGCTAGCATTTGTTTCCCAGTCCTAAATGGAGTTGAGTCGCATGCAGTTTTTTGTCCTACGAGCAAGAGTTGTTTTCTGGTAAGACAAGTCACTATTGTGCTCCAATTGTCATACACAGTGCAAATAGCACTCGCGTCTGTTCCCAGCAAGTACAGTGTATTGGACTGAAGAGGAGCTACTGTTCTTGTCAGTTTCCTAAGAAGAGTTGAACTAGATATGGCCCGTGTGTCTAGGAAGCACAGTTCATTTGTTCTGAGCAAGCTCACTGTTCTGGCCCTATTGGAAACACAGTAGAGTAGAAGAGTGCTCTTTTCTCTAAAGCAGTGTGTTTGTTGTAAGTCGAGCTAGCATTTGTTTCCCAGTCCTAAATGGAGTTGAATCACATGCAGTTTCTGGTCCTAGGAGCAAGAGTTGTTTTCTGGTAAGGAAAGTCACTATTGCGCTCCCATTGCCATACACAGTGCAAATAGCCCTCCCGTCTGTTCCCAGCAAGTACAGTGTATTGGACTGAAGAGGAGCTACTGTTCTTGTCAGTTTCCTAAGAAGAGTTGAACTAGATATGGCCCGTGTGTCTAGGAAGCACAGTTCATTTGTTCTGAGCAAGCTCACTGTTCTGGCCCTATTGGAAACACAGTAGAGTAGAAGAGTGCTCTTTTCTCAAAAGCAGAGTGTGTTTCTTGTAAGGCGAGCTAGCATTTGTTTCCCAGTCCTAAATGGAGTTGAGTCGCATGCAGTTTTTTGTCCTACGAGCAAGAGTTGTTTTCTGGTAAGACAAGTCACTATTGTGCTCCAATTGTCATACACAGTGCAAATAGCACTCGCGACTGTTCCCAGCAAGTACAGTGTATTGGACTGAAGAGGAGCTACTGTTCTTGTCAGTTTCCTAAGAAGAGTTGAACTAGATATGGCCCGTGTGTCTAGGAAGCACAGTTCATTTGTTCTGAGCAAGCTCACTGTTCTGGCCCTATTGGAAACACAGTAGAGTAGAAGAGTGCTCTTTTCTCTAAAGCAGTGTGTTTGTTGTAAGTCGAGCTAACATTTCTTTCCCAGTCCTAAATGGAGTTGAATCACATGCAGTTTCTGGTCCTAGGAGCAAGAGTTGTTTTCTGGTAAGGAAAGTCACTATTGCGCTCCCATTGCCATACACAGTGCAAATAGCCCTCCCGTCTGTTCCCAGCAAGTACAGTGTATTGGACTGAAGAGGAGCTACTGTTCTTGTCAGTTTCCTAAGAAGAGTTGAACTAGATATGGCCCGTGTGTCTAGGAAGCACAGTTCATTTGTTCTGAGCAAGCTCACTGTTCTGGCCCTATTGGAAACACAGTAGAGTAGAAGAGTGCTCTTTTCTCAAAAGCAGAGTGTGTTTCTTGTAAGGCGAGCTAGCATTTGTTTCCCAGTCCTAAATGGAGTTGAGTCGCATGCAGTTTTTTGTCCTACGAGCAAGAGTTGTTTTCTGGTAAGACAAGTCACTATTGTGCTCCAATTGTCATACACAGTGCAAATAGCCCTCCCGTCTGTTCCCAGCAAGTACAGTGTATTGGACTGAAGAGGAGCTACTGTTCTTGTCAGTTTCCTAAGAAGAGTTGAACTAGATATGGCCCGTGTGTCTAGGAAGCACAGTTCATTTGTTCTGAGCAAGCTCACTGTTCTGGCCCTATTGGAAACACAGTAGAGTAGAAGAGTGCTCTTTTCTCAAAAGCAGAGTGTGTTTCTTGTAAGCCGAGCTAGCATTTGTTTCCCAGTCCTAAATGGAGTTGAGTCGCATGCAGTTTTTTGTCCTACGAGCAAGAGTTGTTTTCTGGTAAGACAAGTCACTATTGTGCTCCAATTGTCATACACAGTGCAAATAGCACTCGCGACTGTTCCCAGCAAGTACAGTGTATTGGACTGAAGAGGAGCTACTGTTCTTGTCAGTTTCCTAAGAAGAGTTGAACTAGATATGGCCCGTGTGTCTAGGAAGCACAGTTCATTTGTTCTGAGCAAGCTCACTGTTCTGGCCCTATTGGAAACACAGTAGAGTAGAAGAGTGCTCTTTTCTCTAAAGCAGTGTGTTTGTTGTAAGTCGAGCTAGCATTTCTTTCCCAGTCCTAAATGGAGTTGAATCACATGCAGTTTCTGGTCCTAGGAGCAAGAGTTGTTTTCTGGTAAGGAAAGTCACTATTGCGCTCCCATTGCCATACACAGTGCAAATAGCCCTCCCGTCTGTTCCCAGCAAGTACAGTGTATTGGACTGAAGAGGAGCTACTGTTCTTGTCAGTTTCCTAAGAAGAGTTGAACTAGATATGGCCCGTGTGTCTAGGAAGCACAGTTCATTTGTTCTGAGCAAGCTCACTGTTCTGGCCCTATTGGAAACACAGTAGAGTAGAAGAGTGCTCTTTTCTCAAAAGCAGAGTGTGTTTCTTGTAAGGCGAGCTAGCATTTGTTTCCCAGTCCTAAATGGAGTTGAGTCGCATGCAGTTTTTTGTCCTACGAGCAAGAGTTGTTTTCTGGTAAGACAAGTCACTATTGTGCTCCAATTGTCATACACAGTGCAAATAGCACTCGCGACTGTTCCCAGCAAGTACAGTGTATTGGACTGAAGAGGACCTACTGTTCTTCTCAGTTTCCTAAGCAGAGTTGAACTAGATATGGCCCGTGTGTTTAGGAAGCAGAGTTAATATGTTCTGAGCAAGCTCACTGTTTGGACCCCATAGGAAACACAGTAGAGTAGAAGAGTGCTCTTTTCTCTAAAGCAGTGTGTTTGTTGTAAGTCGAGCTAGCATTTCTTTCCCAGTCCTAAATGGAGTTGAATCACATGCAGTTTCTGGTCCTAGGAGCAAGAGTTGTTTTCTGGTAAGGAAAGTCACTATTGCGCTCCCATTGCCATACACAGTGCAAATAGCACTCGCGACTGTTCCCAGCAAGTACAGTGTATTGGACTCAAGAGGACCTAATGTTCTTCTCAGTTTCCTAAGCAGAGTTGAACTAGATATGGCCCGTGTCTTTAGGAAGCAGAGTTAATATGTTCTGAGCAAACTCACTGTTTGGACCCCATAGGAAACACAGTAGAGTAGAAGAGTACTCTTTTCTCTAAAGCAGTGTGTTTGTTGTAAGTCGAGCTAGCATT
Source organism: Peromyscus eremicus (assembly GCF_949786415.1). NCBI lineage: Eukaryota > Metazoa > Chordata > Mammalia > Rodentia > Cricetidae > Peromyscus > Peromyscus eremicus. The sequence goes on from NW_026736525.1 coordinate 52,455, forward strand.
TCTTTCCCAGTCCTAAATGGAGTTGAATCACATGCAGTTTCTGGTCCTAGGAGCAAGAGTTGTTTTCTGGTAAGGAAAGTCACTATTGCGCTCCCATTGCCATACACAGTGCAAATAGCCCTCCCGTCTGTTCCCAGCAAGTACAGTGTATTGGACTGAAGAGGAGCTACTGTTCTTGTCAGTTTCCTAAGAAGAGTTGAACTAGATATGGCCCGTGTGTCTAGGAAGCACAGTTCATTTGTTCTGAGCAAGCTCACTGTTCTGGCCCTATTGGAAACACAGTAGAGTAGAAGAGTGCTCTTTTCTCAAAAGCAGAGTGTGTTTCTTGTAAGGCGAGCTAGCATTTGTTTCCCAGTCCTAAATGGAGTTGAGTCGCATGCAGTTTTTTGTCCTACGAGCAAGAGTTGTTTTCTGGTAAGACAAGTCACTATTGTGCTCCAATTGTCATACACAGTGCAAATAGCACTCGCGACTGTTCCCAGCAAGTACAGTGTATTGGACTGAAGAGGAGCTACTGTTCTTGTCAGTTTCCTAAGAAGAGTTGAACTAGATATGGCCCGTGTGTCTAGGAAGCACAGTTCATTTGTTCTGAGCAAGCTCACTGTTCTGGCCCTATTGGAAACACAGTAGAGTAGAAGAGTGCTCTTTTCTCTAAAGCAGTGTGTTTGTTGTAAGTCGAGCTAGCATTTCTTTCCCAGTCCTAAATGGAGTTGAATCACATGCAGTTTCTGGTCCTAGGAGCAAGAGTTGTTTTCTGGTAAGGAAAGTCACTATTGCGCTCCCATTGCCATACACAGTGCAAATAGCCCTCCCGTCTGTTCCCAGCAAGTACAGTGTATTGGACTGAAGAGGAGCTACTGTTCTTGTCAGTTTCCTAAGAAGAGTTGAACTAGATATGGCCCGTGTGTCTAGGAAGCACAGTTCATTTGTTCTGAGCAAGCTCACTGTTCTGGCCCTATTGGAAACACAGTAGAGTAGAAGAGTGCTCTTTTCTCAAAAGCAGAGTGTGTTTCTTGTAAGGCGAGCTAGCATTTGTTTCCCAGTCCTTAATGGAGTTGAGTCGCATGCAGTTTTTTGTCCTACGAGCAAGAGTTGTTTTCTGGTAAGGAAAGTCACTATTGTGCTCCAATTGTCATACACAGTGCAAATAGCACTCGCGACTGTTCCCAGCAAGTACAGTGTATTGGACTGAAGAGGAACTACTGTTCTTCTCAGTTTCCTAAGCAGAGTTGAACTAGATATGGCCCGTGTGTTTAGGAAGCAGAGTTAATATGTTCTGAGCAAGCTCACTGTTTGGACCCCATAGGAAACACAGTAGAGTAGAAGAGTGCTCTTTTCTCTAAAGCAGTGTGTTTGTTGTAAGTCGAGCTAGCATTTCTTTCCCAGTCCTAAATGGAGTTGAATCACATGCAGTTTCTGGTCCTAGGAGCAAGACTTGTTTTCTGGTAAGGAAAGTCACTATTGCGCTCCCATTGCCATACACAGTGCAAATAGCCCTCCCGTCTGTTCCCAGCAAGTACAGTGTATTGGACTGAAGAGGAGCTACTGTTCTTGTCAGTTTCCTAAGAAGAGTTGAACTAGATATGGCCCGTGTGTCTAGGAAGCACAGTTCATTTGTTCTGAGCAAGCTCACTGTTCTGGCCCTATTGGAAACACAGTAGAGTAGAAGAGTGCTCTTTTCTCAAAAGCAGAGTGTGTTTCTTGTAAGGCGAGCTAGCATTTGTTTCCCAGTCCTAAATGGAGTTGAGTCGCATGCAGTTTTTTGTCCTACGAGCAAGAGTTGTTTTCTGGTAAGACAAGTCACTATTGTGCTCCAATTGTCATACACAGTGCAAATAGCACTCGCGACTGTTCCCAGCAAGTACAGTGTATTGGACTGAAGAGGACCTACTGTTCTTCTCAGTTTCCTAAGCAGAGTTGAACTAGATATGGCCCGTGTGTTTAGGAAGCAGAGTTAATATGTTCTGAGCAAGCTCACTGTTTGGACCCCATAGGAAACACAGTAGAGTAGAAGAGTGCTCTTTTCTCTAAAGCAGTGTGTTTGTTGTAAGTCGAGCTAGCATTTCTTTCCCAGTCCTAAATGGAGTTGCATCACATGCAGTTTCTGGTCCTAGGAGCAAGAGTTGTTTTCTGGTAAGGAAAGTCACTATTGCGCTCCCATTGCCATACACAGTGCAAATAGCCCTCCCGTCTGTTCCCAGCAAGTACAGTGTATTGGACTGAAGAGGAGCTACTGTTCTTGTCAGTTTCCTAAGAAGAGTTGAACTAGATATGGCCCGTGTGTCTAGGAAGCACAGTTCATTTGTTCTGAGCAAGCTCACTGTTCTGGCCCTATTGGAAACACAGTAGAGTAGAAGAGTGCTCTTTTCTCAAAAGCAGAGTGTGTTTCTTGTAAGGCGAGCTAGCATTTGTTTCCCAGTCCTAAATGGAGTTGAGTCGCATGCAGTTTTTTGTCCTACGAGCAAGAGTTGTTTTCTGGTAAGACAAGTCACTATTGTGCTCCAATTGTCATACACAGTGCAAATAGCACTCGCGACTGTTCCCAGCAAGTACAGTGTATTGGACTGAAGAGGAGCTACTGTTCTTGTCAGTTTCCTAAGAAGAGTTGAACTAGATATGGCCCGTGTGTCTAGGAAGCACAGTTCATTTGTTCTGAGCAAGCTCACTGTTCTGGCCCTATTGGAAACACAGTAGAGTAGAAGAGTGCTCTTTTCTCTAAAGCAGTGTGTTTGTTGTAAGTCGAGCTAGCATTTCTTTCCCAGTCCTAAATGGAGTTGAATCACATGCAGTTTCTGGTCCTAGGAGCAAGAGTTGTTTTCTGGTAAGGAAAGTCACTATTGCGCTCCCATTGCCATACACAGTGCAAATAGCCCTCCCGTCTGTTCCCAGCAAGTACAGTGTATTGGACTGAAGAGGAGCTACTGTTCTTGTCAGTTTCCTAAGAAGAGTTGAACTAGATATGGCCCGTGTGTCTAGGAAGCACAGTTCATTTGTTCTGAGCAAGCTCACTGTTCTGGCCCTATTGGAAACACAGTAGAGTAGAAGAGTGCTCTTTTCTCAAAAGCAGAGTGTGTTTCTTGTAAGGCGAGCTAGCATTTGTTTCCCAGTCCTAAATGGAGTTGAGTCGCATGCAGTTTTTTGTCCTATGAGCAAGAGTTGTTTTCAGGTAAGACAAGTCACTATTGTGCTCCAATTGTCATACACAGTGCAAATAGCACTCGCGACTGTTCCCAGCAAGTACAGTGTATTGGACTGAAGAGGAGCTACTGTTCTTGTCAGTTTCCTAAGAAGAGTTGAACTAGATATGGCCCGTGTGTCTAGGAAGCACAGTTCATTTGTTCTGAGCAAGCTCACTGTTCTGGCCCTATTGGAAACACAGTAGAGTAGAAGAGTGCTCTTTTCTCTAAAGCAGTGTGTTTGTTGTAAGTCGAGCTAGCATTTCTTTCCCAGTCCTAAATGGAGTTGAATCACATGCAGTTTCTGGTCCTAGGAGCAAGAGTTGTTTTCTGGTAAGGAAAGTCACTATTGCGCTCCCATTGCCATACACAGTGCAAATAGCCCTCCCGTCTGTTCCCAGCAAGTACAGTGTATTGGACTGAAGAGGAGCTACTGTTCTTGTCAGTTTCCTAAAAAGAGTTGAACTAGATATGGCCCGTGTGTCTAGGAAGCACAGTTCATTTGTTCTGAGCAAGCTCACTGTTCTGGCCCTATTGGAAACACAGTAGAGTAGAAGAGTGCTCTTTTCTCTAAAGCAGTGTGTTTGTTGTAAGTCGAGCTAGCATTTCTTTCCCAGTCCTAAATGGAGTTGAATCACATGCAGTTTCTGGTCCTAGGAGCAAGAGTTGTTTTCTGGTAAGGAAAGTACTATTGCGCTCCCATTGCCATACACAGTGCAAATAGCCCTCCCGTCTGTTCCCAGCCAGTACAGTGTATTGGACTGAAGAGGAGCTACTGTTCTTGTCAGTTTCCTAAGAAGAGTTGAACTAGATATGGCCCGTGTGTCTAGGAAGCACAGTTCATTTGTTCTGAGCAAGCTCACTGTTCTGGCCTGTTGGAAACACAGTAGAGTAGAAGAGTGCTCTTTTCTCAAAAGCAGAGTGTGTTTCTTGTAAGGCGAGCTAGCATTTGTTTCCCAGTCCTAAATGGAGTTGAGTCGCATGCAGTTTTTTGTCCTACGAGCAAGAGTTGTTTTCTGGTAAGACAAGTCACTATTGTGCTCCAATTGTCATACACAGTGCAAATAGCACTCGCGACTGTTCCCAGCAAGTACAGTGTATTGGACTGAAGAGGACCTACTGTTCTTCTCAGTTTCCTAAGCAGAGTTGAACTAGATATGGCCCGTGTGTTTAGGAAGCAGAGTTAATATGTTCTGAGCAAGCTCACTGTTTGGACCCCATAGGAAACACAGTAGAGTAGAAGAGTGCTCTTTTCTCTAAAGCAGTGTGTTTGTTGTAAGTCGAGCTAGCATTTCTTTCCCAGTCCTAAATGGAGTTGAATCACATGCAGTTTCTGGTCCTAGGAGCAAGAGTTGTTTTCTGGTAAGGAAAGTCACTATTGCGCTCCCATTGCCATACACAGTGCAAATAGCCCTCCCGTCTGTTCCCAGCAAGTACAGTGTATTGGACTGAAGAGGAGCTACTGTTCTTGTCAGTTTCCTAAGAAGAGTTGAACTAGATATGGCCCGTGTGTCTAGGAAGCACAGTTCATTTGTTCTGAGCAAGCTCACTGTTCTGGCCCTATTGGAAACACAGTAGAGTAGAAGAGTGCTCTTTTCTCAAAAGCAGAGTGTGTTTCTTGTAAGGCGAGCTAGCATTTGTTTCCCAGTCCTAAATGGAGTTGAGTCGCATGCAGTTTTTTGTCCTACGAGCAAGAGTTGTTTTCTGGTAAGACAAGTCACTATTGTGCTCCAATTGTCATACACAGTGCAAATAGCCCTCCCGTCTGTTCCCAGCAAGTACAGTGTATTGGACTGAAGAGGAGCTACTGTTCTTGTCAGTTTCCTAAGAAGAGTTGAACTAGATATGGCCCGTGTGTCTAGGAAGCACAGTTCATTTGTTCTGAGCAAGCTCACTGTTCTGGCCCTATTGGAAACACAGTAGAGTAGAAGAGTGCTCTTTTCTCAAAAGCAGAGTGTGTTTCTTGTAAGGCGAGCTAGCATTTGTTTCCCAGTCCTAAATGGAGTTGAGTCGCATGCAGTTTTTTGTCCTACGAGCAAGAGTTGTTTTCTGGTAAGACAAGTCACTATTGTGCTCCAATTGTCATACACAGTGCAAATAGCCCTCCCGTCTGTTCCCAGCAAGTACAGTGTATTGGACTGAAGAGGAGCTACTGTTCTTGTCAGTTTCCTAAGAAGAGTTGAACTAGATATGGCCCGTGTGTCTAGGAAGCACAGTTCATTTGTTCTGAGCAAGCTCACTGTTCTGGCCCTATTGGAAACACAGTAGAGTAGAAGAGTGCTCTTTTCTCAAAAGCAGAGTGTGTTTCTTGTAAGCCGAGCTAGCATTTGTTTCCCAGTCCTAAATGGAGTTGAGTCGCATGCAGTTTTTTGTCCTACGAGCAAGAGTTGTTTTCTGGTAAGACAAGTCACTATTGTGCTCCAATTGTCATACACAGTGCAAATAGCACTCGCGACTGTTCCCAGCAAGTACAGTGTATTGGACTGAAGAGGAGCTACTGTTCTTGTCAGTTTCCTAAGAAGAGTTGAACTAGATATGGCCCGTGTGTCTAGGAAGCACAGTTCATTTGTTCTGAGCAAGCTCACTGTTCTGGCCCTATTGGAAACACAGTAGAGTAGAAGAGTGCTCTTTTCTCTAAAGCAGTGTGTTTGTTGTAAGTCGAGCTAGCATTTCTTTCCCAGTCCTAAATGGAGTTGAATCACATGCAGTTTCTGGTCCTAGGAGCAAGAGTTGTTTTCTGGTAAGGAAAGTCACTATTGCGCTCCCATTGCCATACACAGTGCAAATAGCCCTCCCGTCTGTTCCCAGCAAGTACAGTGTATTGGACTGAAGAGGAGCTACTGTTCTTGTCAGTTTCCTAAGAAGAGTTGAACTAGATATGGCCCGTGTGTCTAGGAAGCACAGTTCATTTGTTCTGAGCAAGCTCACTGTTCTGGCCCTATTGGAAACACAGTAGAGTAGAAGAGTGCTCTTTTCTCAAAAGCAGAGTGTGTTTCTTGTAAGGCGAGCTAGCATTTGTTTCCCAGTCCTAAATGGAGTTGAGTCGCATGCAGTTTTTTGTCCTACGAGCAAGAGTTGTTTTCTGGTAAGACAAGTCACTATTGTGCTCCAATTGTCATACACAGTGCAAATAGCACTCGCGACTGTTCCCAGCAAGTACAGTGTATTGGACTGAAGAGGAGCTACTGTTCTTGTCAGTTTCCTAAGAAGAGTTGAACTAGATATGGCCCGTGTGTCTAGGAAGCACAGTTCATTTGTTCTGAGCAAGCTCACTGTTCTGGCCCTATTAGAAACACAGTAGAGTAGAAGAGTGCTCTTTTCTCTAAAGCAGTGTGTTTGTTGTAAGTCGAGCTAGCATTTCTTTCCCAGTCCTAAATGGAGTTGAATCACATGCAGTTTCTGGTCCTAGGAGCAAGAGTTGTTTTCTGGTAAGGAAAGTCACTATTGCGCTCCCATTGCCATACACAGTGCAAATAGCCCTCCCGTCTGTTCCCAGCAAGTACAGTGTATTGGACTGAAGAGGAGCTACTGTTCTTGTCAGTTTCCTAAGAAGAGTTGAACTAGATATGGCCCGTGTGTCTAGGAAGCACAGTTCATTTGTTCTGAGCAAGCTCACTGTTCTGGCCCTATTGGAAACACAGTAGAGTAGAAGAGTGCTCTTTTCTCAAAAGCAGAGTGTGTTTCTTGTAAGGCGAGCTAGCATTTGTTTCCCAGTCCTTAATGGAGTTGAGTCGCATGCAGTTTTTTGTCCTATGAGCAAGAGTTGTTTTCTGGTAAGACAAGTCACTATTGTGCTCCAATTGTCATACACAGTGCAAATAGCACTCGCGACTGTTCCCAGCAAGTACAGTGTATTGGACTGAAGAGGAGCTACTGTTCTTGTCAGTTTCCTAAGAAGAGTTGAACTAGATATGGCCCGTGTGTCTAGGAAGCACAGTTCATTTGTTCTGAGCAAGCTCACTGTTCTGGCCCTATTGGAAACACAGTAGAGTAGAAGAGTGCTCTTTTCTCTAAAGCAGTGTGTTTGTTGTAAGTCGAGCTAGCATTTCTTTCCCAGTCCTAAATGGAGTTGAATCACATGCAGTTTCTGGTCCTACGAGCAAGAGTTGTTTTCTGGTAAGACAAGTCACTATTGTGCTCCAATTGTCATACACAGTGCAAATAGCACTCGCGACTGTTCCCAGCAAGTACAGTGTATTGGACTGAAGAGGAGCTACTATTCTTGTCAGTTTCCTAAGAAGAGTTGAACTAGATATGGCCCGTGTGTCTAGGAAGCACAGTTCATTTGTTCTGAGCAAGCTCACTGTTCTGGCCCTATTGGAAACACAGTAGAGTAGAAGAGTGCTCTTTTCTCTAAAGCAGTGTGTTTGTTGTAAGTCGAGCTAGCATTTCTTTCCCAGTCCTAAATGGAGTTGAATCACATGCAGTTTCTGGTCCTAGGAGCAAGAGTTGTTTTCTGGTAAGGAAAGTCACTATTGCGCTCCCATTGCCATACACAGTGCAAATAGCCCTCCCGTCTGTTCCCAGCCAGTACAGTGTATTGGACTGAAGAGGAGCTACTGTTCTTGTCAGTTTCCTAAGAAGAGTTGAACTAGATATGGCCCGTGTGTCTAGGAAGCACAGTTCATTTGTTCTGAGCAAGCTCACTGTTCTGGCCCTATTGGAAACACAGTAGAGTAGAAGAGTGCTCTTTTCTCAAAAGCAGAGTGTGTTTCTTGTAAGGCGAGCTAGCATTTGTTTCCCAGTCCTAAATGGAGTTGAGTCGCATGCAGTTTTTTGTCCTACGAGCAAGAGTTGTTTTCTGGTAAGACAAGTCACTATTGTGCTCCAATTGTCATACACAGTGCAAATAGCACTCGCGACTGTTCCCAGCAAGTACAGTGTATTGGACTGAAGAGGAGCTACTGTTCTTGTCAGTTTCCTAAGAAGAGTTGAACTAGATATGGCCCGTGTGTCTAGGAAGCACAGTTCATTTGTTCTGAGCAAGCTCACTGTTCTGGCCCTATTGGAAACACAGTAGAGTAGAAGAGTGCTCTTTTCTCTAAAGCAGTGTGTTTGTTGTAAGTCGAGCTAGCATTTCTTTCCCAGTCCTAAATGGAGTTGAATCACATGCAGTTTCTGGTCCTAGGAGCAAGAGTTGTTTTCTGGTAAGGAAAGTCACTATTGCGCTCCCATTGCCATACACAGTGCAAATAGCCCTCCCGTCTGTTCCCAGCAAGTACAGTGTATTGGACTGAAGAGGAGCTACTGTTCTTGTCAGTTTCCTAAGAAGAGTTGAACTAGATATGGCCCGTGTGTCTAGGAAGCACAGTTCATTTGTTCTGAGCAAGCTCACTGTTCTGGCCCTATTGGAAACACAGTAGAGTAGAAGAGTGCTCTTTTCTCAAAAGCAGAGTGTGTTTCTTGTAAGGCGAGCTAGCATTTGTTTCCCAGTCCTAAATGGAGTTGAGTCGCATGCAGTTTTTTGTCCTATGAGCAAGAGTTGTTTTCAGGTAAGACAAGTCACTATTGTGCTCCAATTGTCATACACAGTGCAAATAGCCCTCCCGTCTGTTCCCAGCAAGTACAGTGTATTGGACTGAAGAGGAGCTACTGTTCTTGTCAGTTTCCTAAGAAGAGTTGAACTAGATATGGCCCGTGTGTCTAGGAAGCACAGTTCATTTGTTCTGAGCAAGCTCACTGTTCTGGCCCTATTGGAAACACAGTAGAGTAGAAGAGTGCTCTTTTCTCTAAAGCAGTGTGTTTGTTGTAAGTCGAGCTAGCATTTCTTTCCCAGTCCTAAATGGAGTTGAATCACATGCAGTTTCTGGTCCTAGGAGCAAGAGTTGTTTTCTGGTAAGGAAAGTCACTATTGCGCTCCCATTGCCATACACAGTGCAAATAGCACTCGCGACTGTTCCCAGCAAGTACAGTGTATTGGACTCAAGAGGACCTAATGTTCTTCTCAGTTTCCTAAGCAGAGTTGAACTAGATATGGCCCGTGTGTTTAGGAAGCAGAGTTAATATGTTCTGAGCAAACTCACTGTTTGGACCCCATAGGAAACACAGTAGAGTAGAAGAGTGCTCTTTTCTCTAAAGCAGTGTGTTTGTTGTAAGTCGAGCTAGCATTTCTTTCCCAGTCCTAAATGGAGTTGAATCACATGCAGTTTCTGGTCCTAGGAGCAAGAGTTGTTTTCTGGTAAGGAAAGTCACTATTGCGCTCCCATTGCCATACACAGTGCAAATAGCCCTCCCGTCTGTTCCCAGCAAGTACAGTGTATTGGACTGAAGAGGAGCTACTGTTCTTGTCAGTTTCCTAAGAAGAGTTGAACTAGATATGGCCCGTGTGTCTAGGAAGCACAGTTCATTTGTTCTGAGCAAGCTCACTGTTCTGGCCCTTTTGGAAACACAGTAGAGTAGAAGAGTGCTCTTTTCTCAAAAGCAGAGTGTGTTTCTTGTAAGGCGAGCTAGCATTTGTTTCCCAGTCCTAAATGGAGTTGAGTCGCATGCAGTTTTTTGTCCTACGAGCAAGAGTTGTTTTCTGGTAAGACAAGTCACTATTGTGCTCCCATTGCCATACACAGTGCAAATAGCCCTCCCGTCTGTTCCCAGCAAGTACAGTGTATTGGACTGAAGAGGAGCTACTGTTCTTGTCAGTTTCCTAAGAAGAGTTGAACTAGATATGGCCCGTGTGTCTAGGAAGCACAGTTCATTTGTTCTGAGCAAGCTCACTGTTCTGGCCCTATTGGAAACACAGTAGAGTAGAAGAGTGCTCTTTTCTCTAAAGCAGAGTGTTTGTTGTAAGTCGAGCTAGCATTTCTTTCCCAGTCCTAAATGGAGTTGAATCGCATGCAGTTTCTGGTCCTAGGAGCAAGAGTTGTTTTCTGGTAAGACAAGTCACTATTGTGCTCCCATTGCCATACACAGTGCAAATAGCCCTCCCGTCTGTTCCCAGCAAGTACAGTGTATTGGACTGAAGAGGACCTACTGTTCTTCTCAGTTTCCTAAGCAGAGTTGAACTAGATATGGCCCGTGTGTTTAGGAAGCAGAGTTAATATGTTCTGAGCAAGCTCACTGTTTGGACCCCATAGGAAACACAGTAGAGTAGAAGAGTGCTCTTTTCTCTAAAGCAGTGCGTTTGTTGTAAGTCGAGCTAGCATTTCTTTCCCAGTCCTAAATGGAGTTGAATCACATGCAGTTTTTTGTCCTACGAGCAAGACTTGTTTTCTGGTAAGGAAAGTCACTATTGCGCTCCCATTGCCATACACAGTGCAAATAGCCCTCCCGTCTGTTCCCAGCAAGTACAGTGTATTGGACTGAAGAGGAGCTACTGTTCTTGTCAGTTTCCTAAGAAGAGTTGAACTAGATATGGCCCGTGTGTCTAGGAAGCACAGTTCATTTGTTCTGAGCAAGCTCACTGTTCTGGCCCTATTGGAAACACAGTAGAGTAGAAGAGTGCTCTTTTCTCTAAAGCAGTGTGTGTTTCTTGTAAGTCGAGCTAGCATTTGTTTCCCAGTCCTAAATGGAGTTGAGTCGCATGCAGTTTTTTGTCCTACGAGCAAGAGTTGTTTTCTGGTAAGACAAGTCACTATTGTGCTCCAATTGTCATACACAGTGCAAATAGCACTCCCGTCTGTTCCCAGCAAGTACAGTGTATTGGACTGAAGAGGAGCTACTGTTCTTGTCAGTTTCCTAAGAAGAATGAACTAGATATGGCCCGTGTGTCTAGGAAGCACAGTTCATTTGTTCTGAGCAAGCTCACTGTTCTGGCCCTATTGGAAACACAGTAGAGTAGAAGAGTGCTCTTTTCTCAAAAGCAGAGTGTGTTTCTTGTAAGGCGAGCTAGCATTTGTTTCCCAGTCCTTAATGGAGTTGAGTCGCATGCAGTTTTTTGTCCTACGAGCAAGAGTTGTTTTCTGGTAAGACAAGTCACTATTGTGCTCCAATTGTCATACACAGTGCAAATAGCACTCGCGACTGTTCCCAGCAAGTACAGTGTATTGGACTGAAGAGGAGCTACTGTTCTTGTCAGTTTCCTAAGAAGAGTTGAACTAGATATGGCCCGTGTGTCTAGGAAGCACAGTTCATTTGTTCTGAGCAAGCTCACTGTTCTGGCCCTATTGGAAACACAGTAGAGTAGAAGAGTGCTCTTTTCTCTAAAGCAGTGTGTTTGTTGTAAGTCGAGCTAGCATTTCTTTCCCAGTCCTAAATGGAGTTGAATCACATGCAGTTTCTGGTCCTAGGAGCAAGAGTTGTTTTCTGGTAAGGAAAGTCACTATTGCGCTCCCATTGCCATACACAGTGCAAATAGCCCTCCCGTCTGTTCCCAGCCAGTACAGTGTATTGGACTGAAGAGGAGCTACTGTTCTTGTCAGTTTCCTAAGAAGAGTTGAACTAGATATGGCCCGTGTGTCTAGGAAGCACAGTTCATTTGTTCTGAGCAAGCTCACTGTTCTGGCCCTATTGGAAACACAGTAGAGTAGAAGAGTGCTCTTTTCTCAAAAGCAGAGTGTGTTTCTTGTAAGGCGAGCTAGCATTTGTTTCCCAGTCCTAAATGGAGTTGAGTCGCATGCAGTTTTTTGTCCTACGAGCAAGAGTTGTTTTCTGGTAAGACAAGTCACTATTGTGCTCCAATTGTCATACACAGTGCAAATAGCACTCGCGACTGTTCCCAGCAAGTACAGTGTATTGGACTGAAGAGGAGCTACTGTTCTTGTCAGTTTCCTAAGAAGAGTTGAACTAGATATGGCCCGTGTGTCTAGGAAGCACAGTTCATTTGTTCTGAGCAAGCTCACTGTTCTGGCCCTATTGGAAACACAGTAGAGTAGAAGAGTGCTCTTTTCTCTAAAGCAGTGTGTTTGTTGTAAGTCGAGCTAGCATTTCTTTCCCAGTCCTAAATGGAGTTGAATCACATGCAGTTTCTGGTCCTAGGAGCAAGAGTTGTTTTCTGGTAAGGAAAGTCACTATTGCGCTCCCATTGCCATACACAGTGCAAATAGCCCTCCCGTCTGTTCCCAGCAAGTACAGTGTATTGGACTGAAGAGGAGCTACTGTTCTTGTCAGTTTCCTAAGAAGAGTTGAACTAGATATGGCCCGTGTGTCTAGGAAGCACAGTTCATTTGTTCTGAGCAAGCTCACTGTTCTGGCCCTATTGGAAACACAGTAGAGTAGAAGAGTGCTCTTTTCTCAAAAGCAGAGTGTGTTTCTTGTAAGGCGAGCTAGCATTTGTTTCCCAGTCCTAAATGGAGTTGAGTCGCATGCAGTTTTTTGTCCTATGAGCAAGAGTTGTTTTCAGGTAAGACAAGTCACTATTGTGCTCCAATTGTCATACACAGTGCAAATAGCCCTCCCGTCTGTTCCCAGCAAGTACAGTGTATTGGACTGAAGAGGAGCTACTGTTCTTGTCAGTTTCCTAAGAAGAGTTGAACTAGATATGGCCCGTGTGTCTAGGAAGCACAGTTCATTTGTTCTGAGCAAGCTCACTGTTCTGGCCCTATTGGAAACACAGTAGAGTAGAAGAGTGCTCTTTTCTCTAAAGCAGTGTGTTTGTTGTAAGTCGAGCTAGCATTTCTTTCCCAGTCCTAAATGGAGTTGAATCACATGCAGTTTCTGGTCCTAGGAGCAAGAGTTGTTTTCTGGTAAGGAAAGTCACTATTGCGCTCCCATTGCCATACACAGTGCAAATAGCACTCGCGACTGTTCCCAGCAAGTACAGTGTATTGGACTCAAGAGGACCTAATGTTCTTCTCAGTTTCCTAAGCAGAGTTGAACTAGATATGGCCCGTGTGTTTAGGAAGCAGAGTTAATATGTTCTGAGCAAACTCACTGTTTGGACCCCATAGGAAACACAGTAGAGTAGAAGAGTGCTCTTTTCTCTAAAGCAGTGTGTTTGTTGTAAGTCGAGCTAGCATTTCTTTCCCAGTCCTAAATGGAGTTGAATCACATGCAGTTTCTGGTCCTAGGAGCAAGAGTTGTTTTCTGGTAAGGAAAGTCACTATTGCGCTCCCATTGCCATACACAGTGCAAATAGCCCTCCCGTCTGTTCCCAGCAAGTACAGTGTATTGGACTGAAGAGGAGCTACTGTTCTTGTCAGTTTCCTAAGAAGAGTTGAACTAGATATGGCCCGTGTGTCTAGGAAGCACAGTTCATTTGTTCTGAGCAAGCTCACTGTTCTGGCCCTATTGGAAACACAGTAGAGTAGAAGAGTGCTCTTTTCTCAAAAGCAGAGTGTGTTTCTTGTAAGGCGAGCTAGCATTTGTTTCCCAGTCCTAAATGGAGTTGAGTCGCATGCAGTTTTTTGTCCTACGAGCAAGAGTTGTTTTCTGGTAAGACAAGTCACTATTGTGCTCCAATTGTCATACACAGTGCAAATAGCACTCGCGACTGTTCCCAGCAAGTACAGTGTATTGGACTGAAGAGGAGCTACTGTTCTTGTCAGTTTCCTAAGAAGAGTTGAACTAGATATGGCCCGTGTGTCTAGGAAGCACAGTTCATTTGTTCTGAGCAAGCTCACTGTTCTGGCCCTATTAGAAACACAGTAGAGTAGAAGAGTGCTCTTTTCTCTAAAGCAGTGTGTTTGTTGTAAGTCGAGCTAGCATTTCTTTCCCAGTCCTAAATGGAGTTGAATCACATGCAGTTTCTGGTCCTAGGAGCAAGAGTTGTTTTCTGGTAAGGAAAGTCACTATTGCGCTCCCATTGCCATACACAGTGCAAATAGCCCTCCCGTCTGTTCCCAGCAAGTACAGTGTATTGGACTGAAGAGGAGCTACTGTTCTTGTCAGTTTCCTAAGAAGAGTTGAACTAGATATGGCCCGTGTGTCTAGGAAGCACAGTTCATTTGTTCTGAGCAAGCTCACTGTTCTGGCCCTATTGGAAACACAGTAGAGTAGAAGAGTGCTCTTTTCTCAAAAGCAGAGTGTGTTTCTTGTAAGGCGAGCTAGCATTTGTTTCCCAGTCCTTAATGGAGTTGAGTCGCATGCAGTTTTTTGTCCTATGAACAAGAGTTGTTTTCTGGTAAGACAAGTCACTATTGTGCTCCAATTGTCATACACAGTGCAAATAGCACTCGCGACTGTTCCCAGCAAGTACAGTGTATTGGACTGAAGAGGAGCTACTGTTCTTGTCAGTTTCCTAAGAAGAGTTGAACTAGATATGGCCCGTGTGTCTAGGAAGCACAGTTCATTTGTTCTGAGCAAGCTCACTGTTCTGGCCCTATTGGAAACACAGTAGAGTAGAAGAGTGCTCTTTTCTCTAAAGCAGTGTGTTTGTTGTAAGTCGAGCTAGCATTTCTTTCCCAGTCCTAAATGGAGTTGAATCACATGCAGTTTCTGGTCCTAGGAGCAAGAGTTGTTTTCTGGTAAGGAAAGTCACTATTGCGCTCCCATTGCCATACACAGTGCAAATAGCACTCGCGACTGTTCCCAGCAAGTACAGTGTATTGGACTCAAGAGGACCTAATGTTCTTCTCAGTTTCCTAAGCAGAGTTGAACTAGATATGGCCCGTGTGTTTAGGAAGCAGAGTTAATATGTTCTGAGCAAACTCACTGTTTGGACCCCATAGGAAACACAGTAGAGTAGAAGAGTGCTCTTTTCTCTAAAGCAGTGTGTTTGTTGTAAGTCGAGCTAGCATTTCTTTCCCAGTCCTAAATGGAGTTGAATCACATGCAGTTTCTGGTCCTAGGAGCAAGAGTTGTTTTCTGGTAAGGAAAGTCACTATTGCGCTCCCATTGCCATAC
>NW_026736526.1:0-67276 GCF_949786415.1 Peromyscus eremicus
TGAACTAGATATGGCCCATGTGTGTAGGAAGCTCAGTTCTTTTGTACTCAGCAAGCTCACTGTTCTGGCCCTATAGGAAACACAGTAGATTAGAAGAGTGCTCTTTCCTCCAAAGCAGAGTGTGTTTCTTGTAAGGCCAGCTAGAGTTTGTTTCCCAGTCCTAAATGGACTTGAATCACATGCAGTTTCCGTTCCTATGAGCAAGAGTTGTTTTCTGGTAAGGAAAGTCACTATTGCGCTCCCATTGCCAAACACAAGTGCAAATAGCCCTCGCGTCTGTTCCCAGCAAGTACAGTGTATTGGACTGAAGAGGAGCTACTGTTCTTGTCAGTTTCCTAAGCAAATTTGAACTAGATATGGTCCGTGTGTGTAGGAAGCACAGTTCTTTTGTTCTGAGCAAGCTCACTGTTTGGATCCCATAGGAAACACAGTAGAGTAGAAGAGTGCTCTTTTCTCAAAAGCAGATTGTGTTTCTTGTAAGGCGAGCTAGCGTTTGTTTCCCTGTCCTAAATGGAGTTGAATCACATGCAGTTTCTGGTCCTACGAGCAAGAGTTGTTTTCTGGTAAGAAGAGTCACTATTGTGCTCCCATTGCCATACACAGTGCAAATAGCACTGGCGTCTGTACCCAGCATGTGCAGCGTATTGGACTGAAGAGGATGTTCTGTTCTTTTCAGTTTCCTAAGCAGAGTTAAACTAGATATGGCCCATGTGTGCAGGAAGCACAGTTCTTTTGTACTCAGCAAGCTCAATGTTCTGGCCCTATAGGAAACACAGTAGATTAGAAGAGTGCTCTTTCCTCCAAAGCAGAGTGTGTTTCTTGTAATGCGAGCTAGTGTTTGTTTCCCAATCCTAAATGGAGTTGAAATACACATGCAGTTTCTGGTCTTACGAGGAAGAGTTTTTTCTGGTAATAAGAGTCACTATTGCGCTCCCATTGTCATACTCAGGGCAAATAGCACTGGCCTCTGTTCCTAGCATGTACAGTGTACTGGACTAAAGAGGATCTACTGTTCTTGTCAGGTTCCTAAGCAGATTTGAACTAGATATGGCCCATGTGTGTAGGAAGCACAGTTCTTTTGTACTCAGCAAGCTCACTGTTCTGGCCCTATAGGAAACACAGTAGATTAGAACAGTGCTCTTTCCTCCAAAGCAGAGTGTGTTTCTTGTAATGCCAGCTAGAGTTTGTTTCCCAGTCCTAAATGGAGTTGAATCACATGCAGTTTCCGTTTCTATGAGCAAGAGTTGTTTTCTGGTAAGGAAAGTCACTATTGCGCTCCCATTGCCAAACACAGTACAAATAGCCCTCGCGTCTGTTCCCAGCAAGTACAGTGTATTGGACTGAAGAGGAGCTACTGTTCTTGTCAGTTTCCTAAGCAGAGTTGAACTAGATAAGGCCCATGTGTGTAGGAAGCACAGTTCTTTTGTACTCAGCAAGCTCACTGTTCTGGCCCTATAGGAAACACAGTAGAGTAGAAGAGTGCTCTTTCCTCAAAAGCAGAGTGTGTTTTTTGTAAGGCGAGCTAGCGTTTGTTTCCCAGTCCTAAATGGAGTTGAATCACATGCAGTTTGCGTTCCTACGAACAAGAGTTGTTTTCTGGTAAGGAAAGTCACTATTGCGCTCCCATTGCCATACACAGTGCAAATAGCACTCACGTCTGTTCCCAGCAAGTACAGTGTATTGGACTGAAGAGGAGCTACTGTTCTTGTCAGTTTCCTAAGCAGAATTGAACTAGATATGGCCCGTGTGTGTAGGAAGCACAGTTCTTTTGTTCTGAGCAAGCTCACATTTCGAACCTCATAGGAAACACAGTAGAGTAAAAGAGTGCATTTTTCTCAAAAGCAGATTGTGTTTCTTGTAAGGCGAGCTAGCGTTTGTTTCCCAGTCCTAAATGGAGTTGAATCACATGCAGTTTCTGGTCCTACGAGCAAGAGTTGTTTTCTGGTAAGAAGAGTCACTATTGCGCTCCCATTGACATACACAGTGCAAATAGCACTGGCGTCTGTACCCAGCATGTACAGCGTATTGGACTGAAGAGGATCTTCTGTTCTTTTCAGTTTCCTATGCAGAGTTGAACTAGATATGGCCCGTGTGTGTAGGAAGCACAGTTCTTTTGTTCTGAGCAAGCTCACATTTCGAACCCCATAGGAAACACAGTAGAGTAGAAAAGTGCATTTTTCTCAAAAGCAGAGTGTGTTTCTTGTAAGGTGAGCTAGCGTTTGTTTCCCAGTCCTAAATGGAGTTGAATCACATGCAGTTTCTGGTCCTACGAGCAAGAGTTTTTTCTGGTAATAAGAGTCACTATTGCGCTCCCATTGTCATACTCAGGGCAAATAGCACTGGCCTCTGTTCCCAGCATGTACAGTGTACTGGACTAAAGAGGATCTACTGTTCTTGTCAGGTTCCTAAGTAGAGTTGAACTAGATATGGCCCATGTGTGTAGGAAGCACAGTTCTTTTTTACTCAGCAAGCTCACTGTTCTGGCCCTATAGGAAACACAGTAGAGTAGAAGAGTGCTCTTTCCTCCAAAGCAGAGTGTGTTTCTTGTAATGCCAGCTAGAGTTTGTTTCCCAGTCCTAAATGGAGTTGAATCACATGCAGTTTCCGTTTCTATGAGCAAGAGTTGTTTTCTGGTAAGGAAAGTCACTATTGCGCTCCCATTGCCAAACACAGTACAAATAGCCCTCGCGTCTGTTCCCAGCAAGTACAGTGTATTGGACTGAAGAGGAGCTACTGTTCTTGTCAGTCTCCTAAGCAAATTTGAACTAGATATGGCCCGTGTGTGTAGGAAGCACAGTTCTTTTGTTCTGAGAAAGCTCACTGTTTGGATCCCATAGGAAACACAGTAGAGTAGAAGAGTGCTCTTTTCTCAAAAGCAGAGTGTGTTTCTTGTAAGGCGAGCTAGCATTTGCTTCCCAATCCTAAATGGAGTTGAATCACATCCAGGTTCTGGTCCTACGAGCAAGAGTTGTTTTCTGGTAAGAAGAGTCACTATTGCGCTCCCTTTGCCATACAGTACAAATAGCCCTCGCGTCTGTTCCCAGCAAGTACAGTGTATTGGACTGAAGAGGAGCTACTGTTCTTGTCAGTTTCCTAAGCAGAGTTGAACTAGATAAGGCCCATGTGTGTAGGAAGCACAGTTCTTTTGTACTCAGCAAGCTCACTGTTCTGGCCCTATAGGAAACACAGTAGAGTAGAAGAGTGCTCTTTCCTCAAAAGCAGAGTGTGTTTTTTGTAAGGCGAGCTAGCGTTTGTTTCCCAGTCCTAAATGGAGTTGAATCACATGCAGTTTTCGTTCCTACGAACAAGAGTTGTTTTCTGGTAAGGAAAGTCACTATTGCGCTCCCATTGCCATACACAGTGCAATTAGCACTCGCGTCTGTTCCCAGCAAGTACAGTGTATTGGACTGAAGAGGAGCTACTGTTCTTGTCAGTTTCCTAAGCAGAATTGAACTAGATATGGCCTGTGTGTGTAGGAAGCACAGTTCTTTTGTTCTGAGCAAGCTCACTGTTTGGACCCCATAGGAAACACAGTAGAGTAGAAAAGTGCATTTTTCTCAAAAGCAGAGTGTGTTTCTTGTAAGGCGAGCTAGCGTTTGTTTCCCAGTCCTAAATGGAGTTGAATCACATGCAGTTTCTGGTCCTACGAGCAAGAGTTTTTTCTGGTAATAAGAGTCACTATTGCGCTCCCATTGTCATACTCAGGGCAAATAGCACTGGCCTCTGTTCCCAGCATGTACAGTGTACTGGACTAAAGAGGATCTACTGTTCTTGTCAGTTTCCTAAGCAGAATTGAACTAGATATGGCCCGTGTGTGTAGGAAGCACAGTTCTTTTGTTCTGAGCAAGCTCACTGTTTGGACCCCATAGGAAACAGAGTAGAGTAGAAGTGTGCTGTTTTCTCAAAAGCAGAGTGTGTTTCTTGTAAGGCGAGCTAGCGTTTGTTTCCCAGTCCTAAATGGAGTTGAATCACATGCAGTTTCTGGTCCTACGAGAAAGAGTTGTTTTCTGGTAAGAAGAGTCACTATTGCGCTCCCATTGCCATACACAGTGCAAATAGCACTGGCGTTTGTACCCAGCATGTACAGCGTATTGGACTGAAGAGGATGTTCTGTTCTTTTCAGTTTCCTAAGCAGAGTTGAACTAGATATGGCCCGTGTGTGTAGGAAGGACAGTTCTTTTGTTCTGAGCAAGCTCACATTTCGAACCCCATAGAAAACACAGTAGAGTAGAAGAGTGCATTTTTCTCAAAAGCAGATTGTGTTTCTGGTAAGGCGAGCTAGCATTTGTTTCCCAGTCCTAAATGGAGTTGAATCACATGCAGTTTCTGGTCCTACGAGCAAGAGTTTTTTCTGGTAATAAGAGTCACTATTGCGCTCCCATTGTTATACTCAGGGCAAATAGCACTGGCCTCTGTTCCCAGCATGTACAGTGTATTGGACTAAAGAGGATCTACTGTTCTTGTCAGGTTCCTAAGCAGAATTGAACTAGATATGGGCCATGTGTGTAGGAAGCACAGTTCTTTTGTACTCAGCAAGCTCAATGTTCTGGCCCTATAGGAAACACAGTAGATTAGAAGAGTGCTCTTTCCTCCAAAGCAGAGTGTGTTTCTTGTAATGCGAGCTAGTGTTTGTTTCCCAATCCTAAATGGAGTTGAAATACACATGCAGTTTCTGGTCCTATGAGCAGGAGTTGTTTTCTGGTAAGAAGAGTCACTATTGCGCTCCCTTTGCCATACACAGTGCAAATAGCCCTCGCGTCTGTTCCCAGTAAGTACAGTGTATTGGACTGAAGAGGAGCTACTCTCTTGTCAGTTTCCTAAGCAGAGTTGAACTAGATATGGCCCATGTGTGTAGGAAGCACAGTTCTTTTGTACTCAGCAAGCTCACTGTTCTGGCCCTATAGGAAACACAGTAGAGAAGAGTGCTCTTTCCTCAAAAGCAGAGTGTGTTTTTTGTAAGGCGAGGTAGCGTTTGTTTCGCAGTCCTAAATGGAGTTGAATCACATGCAGTTTCCGTTCCTACGAGCAAGAGTTGTTTACTGGTAAGGAAAGTCACTATTGCGCTCCCATTGACATACACAGTGCAAATAGCCCTCGCGTCTGTTCCCAGCAAGTACAGTGTATTGGTCTGAAGAGGAGCTACTGTTCTTGTCAGTTTCCTAAGCAGAATTGAACTAGATATGGCCCGTGTGTGTAGGAAGCACAGTTAAGTTCTGCGCAAGCTCACTGTGTGGACCCCATAGGAAACACAGTAGAGTAGAAGAGTGCTGTTTTCTCAAAAGCAGAGTGTGTTTCTTGTAAGGAGATCTAGCGTTTGTTTCCCAGTCCTAAATGGAGTTGAATCACATGCAGTTTCTGTTCCTACGAGCAAGAGTTGTTTTCTGGTAAGAAGAGTCACTATTGCGCTCCCATTGCCATACACAGTGCAAATAGCACAGGCGTCTGTACCCAGCATGTACAGCGTATTGGACTGAAGAGGATGTTCTGTTCTTTTAAGTTTCCTAAGCAGAGTTGAACTAGATATGGCCCGTGTGTGTAGGAAGCACAGTTCTTTTGTTCTGAGCAAGGTCACATTTCGAACCTCATAGGAAACCCAGTAGAGTAGAAGAGTGCATTTTTCTCAAAAGCAGATTGTGTTTCTTGTAAGGCGAGCTAGCGTTTGTTTCCCAGTCCTAAATGGAGTTGAATCACATGCAGTTTCTGGTCCTACGAGCAAGAGTTTTTTCTGGTAATAAGAGTCACTATTGCGCTCCCATTGTCATACTCAGGGCAAATAGCACTGTTCTCTGTTCCCAGCATGTACAGTGTATTGGACTAAAGAGGATCTACTGTTATGTCAGGTTCCTAAGCAGAGTTGAACTAGATATGGCCCATGTGTGTAGGAAGCACAGTTCTTTTGTACTCAGCAAGCTCACTGTTCTGGCCCTATAGGAAACACAGTAGATTAGAAGAGTGCTCTTTCCTCCAAAGCAGAGTGTGTTTCTTGTAATGCCAGCTAGAGTTTGTTTCCCAGTCCTAAATGGAGTTGAATCACATGCAGTTTCCGTTCCTATGAGCAAGAGTTGTTTTCTGCTAAGGAAAGTCACTATTGTGCTCCCATTGCCAAACACAGTACAAATAGCCCTCGCGTCTGTTCCCAGCAAATACAGTGTATTGGACTGAAGAGGAGCTACTGTTCTTGTCAGTTTCCTAAGCAAAATTGAACTAGATATGGCCCGTGTGTGTAGGAAGCACAGTTCTTTTGTTCTGAGCAAGCTCACTGTTTGGATCCCATAGGAAACACAGTAGAGTAGAAGAGTGCACTTTTCTCAAAAGCAGAGTGTGTTTCTTGTAAGGACAGCTATAGTTTGTTTCCCAGTCCTAAATGGAGTTGAATCACATGCAGTTTCCGTTTCTAGGAGCAAGAATTGTTTTCTGGTAAGGAAAGTCACTATTGTGCTCCCATTGCCAAACACAGTGCAAATAGCACTCGCGTCTGTTCCCAGCAAGTACAGTGTATTGGACTGAAGAGGAGCTACTGTTCTTGTAAGTTTCCTAAGCTAATTTGAACTAGATAAGCCCCGTGTGTGTAGGAAGCACAGTTCTTTTGTTCTGAGCAAGCTCACTGTTCTGGCCCTATAGGAAACACAGTAGAGTAGAAGAGTGCTCTTTTCTCAAAAGCAGAGTGTGTTTCTTGTAAGGCGAGCTAGCATTTGCTTCCCAATCCTAAATGGAGTTGAATCACATCCAGGTTCTGGTCCTACGAGCAAGAATTGTTTTCTGGTAAGAAGAGTCACTATTTCGCTCCCTTTGCCATACACAGTGCAAATAGCCCTCGCGTCTGTTCCCAGCAAGTACAGTGTATTGGACTGAAGAGGAGCTACTGTTCTTGTCAGTTTCCTAAGCAGAGTTGAACTAGATAAGGCCCATGTGTGTAGGAAGCACAGTTCTTTTGTATTCAGCAAGCTCACTGTTCTGGCCCTATAGAAAACACAGTAGAGTAGAAGAGTGCTCTTTCCTCAAAAGCAGAGTGTGTTTTTTGTAAGGCGAGCTAGCGTTTGTTTCGCAGTCCTAAATGGAGTTGAATCACATGCAGTTTGCGTTCCTACGAACAAGAGTTGTTTTCTGGTAAGGAAAGTCACTATTGCGCTCCCATTGTTATACACAGTGCAATTAGCACTCGCGTCTGTTCCCAGCAAGTACAGTGTATTGGACTGAAGAGGATCTACTCTTCTTGTCAGTTTCCTAAGCAGAATTGAACTAGATATGGCCCGTGTGTGTAGGAAGCACAGTTCCTTTGTTCTGAGCAAGCTCACTGTTTGGACCCCATAGGAAACACAGTAGAGTAGAAGAGTGCTCTTTTCTCAAAAGTAGAGTGTGTTTCTTGTATGGCGAGCTAGCGTTTGTTTCCCAGTCCTAAATGGAGTTGAATCACATGCAGTTTCTGGTCCTACGAGCAAGAGTTGTTTTCTGGTAAGAAGAGTCACTATTGCGCTCCCATTGACATACACAGTGCAAATAGCACTGGCGTCTGTACCCAGCATGTACAGCGTATTGGACTGAAGAGGATCTTCTGTTCTTTTCAGTTTCCTATGCAGAGTTGAACTAGATATGGCCCGTGTGTGTAGGAAGCACAGTTCTTTTGTTCTGAGCAAGCTCACATTTCGAACCCCATAGGAAACACAGTAGAGTAGAAAAGTGCATTTTTCTCAAAAGCAGAGTGTGTTTCTTGTAAGGTGAGCTAGCGTTTGTTTCCCAGTCCTAAATGGAGTTGAATCACATGCAGTTTCTGGTCCTACGAGCAAGAGTTTTTTCTGGTAATAAGAGTCACTATTGCGCTCCCATTGTCATACTCAGGGCAAATAGCACTGGCCTCTGTTCCCAGCATGTACAGTGTACTGGACTAAAGAGGATCTACTGTTCTTGTCAGGTTCCTAAGTAGAGTTGAACTAGATATGGCCCATGTGTGTAGGAAGCACAGTTCTTTTTTACTCAGCAAGCTCACTGTTCTGGCCCTATAGGAAACACAGTAGAGTAGAAGAGTGCTCTTTCCTCCAAAGCAGAGTGTGTTTCTTGTAAGGCCAGCTAGAGTTTGTTTCCCAGTCCTAAATGGAGTTGAATCACATGCAGTTTCCGTTCATATGAGCAAGAGTTGTTTTCTGGTAAGGAAAGTCACTATTGCGCTCCCATTGCCAAACACAGTGCAAATAGCACTCGCGTCTGTTCCCAGCAAGTACAGTGTATTGGACTGAAGAGGAGCTACTGTTCTTGTCAGTTTCCTAAGCAAATTTGAACTATATATGGCCCGTGTGTGTAGGAAGCACAGTTCTTTTGTTCTGAGCAAGCTCACTGTTTGTATCCCATAGGAAAAACAGTAGAGTAGAAGAGTGCTCTTTCCTCAAAAGCAGATTGTGTTTCTTTAAGGCGAGCTAGCGTTTGTTTCCCAGTCCTAAATGGAGTTGAATCACATCCAGGTTCTGGTCCTACGAGCAAGAGTTGTTTTCTGGTAAGAAGAGTCACTATTGCGCTCCCTTTGCCATACACAGTGCAAATAGCCCTCGCGTCAGTTCCCAGCAAGTACAGTGTATTGGACTGAAGAGGAGCTACTGTTCTTGTCAGTTTCCTAAGCAGAATTGAACTAGATATGGCCCGTGTGTGTAGGAAGCACAATTCTTATGTTCTGAGCAAGCTCACTCTTTGGACCCCATAGGAAACACAGTAGAGTAGAAGAGGGCTCTTTTCTCAAAAGCAGAGTGTGTTTCTTGTAAGGCGAGCTAGCGTTTGTTTCCCAGTCCTAAATGGAGTTGAATCACATGCAGTTTCTGGTCCTATGAGCAAGAGTTGTTTTCTGGTAAGAAGAGTCACTATTGCGCTCCCATTGCCATACACAGTGCAAATAGCACTGGCGTCTGTACCCAGCATGTACAGCGTATTGGACTGAAGAGGATGTTCTGTTCTTTTCAGTTTCCTAAGAAGAATTGAACTAGATATGTCCCGTGTGTGTAGGAAGCACAGTTCTTTTGTTCTTAGCAAGCTCACTGTTCTGGCCCTATAGGAAACACAGTAGAGTAGAAGAGTGCGCTTTTCTCAAAAGCAGAGTTTGTTTTTTGTAAGGCGAGCTAGCGTTTGTTTCCCAGTCCTAAATGGAGTTGAATCACATGCAGTTTCTGGTCCTACCAGCAAGAGTTTTTTCTGGTAATAAGAGTCACTATTGCGCTCCCATTGTCATACTCCGGGCAAATAGCACTGGACTCTGTTCCCAGCAATTACAGTGTATTGGACTGAAGAGGATCTACTGTTCTTGTCAGTTTCCTAAGCAGAGTTGAACTAGATATGGCCCATGTGTGTAGGAAGCACAGTTCTTTTGTACTCAGCAAGCTCACTGTTCTGGCCCTATAGGAAACACAGTAGAGTAGATTAGTGCTCTTACCTCAAAAGCAGAGTGTGTTTCTTGTAAGGCGAGCTAGAGGTTGTTTCCCAGTCCTAAATGGAGTTGAATCACATGCAGTTTCCGTTCCTACGAGCAAGAGTTGTTTTCTGGTAAGGAAAGTCACTATTGCGCTCCCATTGCCATACACAGTGTAAATAGCACTCGCGTCTGTTCCCAGCAAGTACAGTGTATTGGACTGAGGAGGAGCTACTGTTCTAGTCAGGTTCCTAAGCAGAGTTGACCTAGATATGGCCCGTGTGTGTAGGAAGCACAGTTCTTTTGTTCTCAGGAAGCTCACTGTTCGGACCACATAAAAAACACAGTAGAATAGAAGAGTGCTCTTTTCTCAAAAGCAGAGTGTGTTTCTTGTAAGGTGAGCTAGCGTTTGTTTCCCAGTCCTAAATGGAGTTGAATCACATGCAGTTTCTGGTCCTACGAGCAAGAGTTGTTTTCTGGTAAGAAGAGTCACTATTTTGCTCCCATTGTCATACACAGTGCAAATAGCCCTCACGTCTGTTCCCAGCAAGTACAGTGTATTGGACTGAAGAGGAGCTACTGTTTTTGTCAGTTTACTAAGCAGAGTTGAACTAGATATGACCTGTGTGTGTAGGAAGCACAGTTCTTTTGTTCTGAGCAAGCTCAATGTTTGGACCCCATAGGAAACACAGTAGAGTAGATGTGTGCCCTATTCTCAAAAGCAGAGCGTGTTTCTTGTAAGGCGAGCTAGCGTTTGTTTCCCAGTCCTAAGTGGATTGAATCAAATGCAGTTTCTGGTCCTAGGAGCAAGAGTTTTTTCTGGTAAAAAGAGTCACTATTGCGCTCCCATTTTCATACTCAGGGCAAATAGCAATGGACTCTGTTCCCAGCATGTACAGTGTATTGGACTGAAGAGGATCTACTGTTCTTGTCAGGTTCCTAAGCAGAGTTGAACTAGATATGGCCCATGTGTGTAGGAAGCACAGTTCTTTTGTACTCAGCAAGCTCACTGTTCTGGCCCTATAGGAAACACAGTAGAGTAGAAGAGTGCTCTTTCCTCAAAAGCAGAGTGTGTTTCTTGTAAGGCGAGCTAGAGTTTCTTTCGCAGTCCTAAATGGAGTTGAATCACATGGAGTTTCCGTTCCTACGAGCAAGAGTTGTTTCCTGGTAAGGAAAGTCACTATTGCGCTCCCATTGACATACACAGTGCAAATAGCACTCGCGTCTGTTCCCAGCAAGTACAGTGTATTGGACTGAAGAGGAGCTACTGTTCTTGTCAGTTTCCTAAGCAAATGTGAACTAGATATGGCCCGTGTGTAGGAAGCACAGTTCCTTTGTTCTGAGCAAGCTCACTGTTTGGATCCCATAGGAAACACAGTAGAGTAGAAGAGTGCTCTTTTCTCAAAAGCAGAGTGTGTTTCTTGTAAGGCTAGCTAGCGTTTGTTTACCAGTCCTAAATGGAGTTGAATCACATGCAGTGTCTGGTCATACGAGCAAGAGTTGTTTTCTGGTAAGAAGAGTCACTATTGCGCTCCCATTGTCACACACAGGGCAAATAGCACTGGCGTCTCTTCCCAGCATGTACAGTCTATTGGACTGAAGAGGTTCTACTGTTCTTGTCAGTTTCCTAAGCAGAATTGAACAAGATATGTCCCGTGTGTGTAGGAAGCACAGTTCTTTTGTTCTGAGCAAGGTCACATTTCGAACCCCATAGGAAACACAGTAGAGTAGAAGAGTGCATTTTTCTCAAAAGCAGAGTGTGTTTCTTGTAAGGCGAGCTAGCATTTGTTTCCCAGTCCTAAATGGCATTGAATCACTTGCAGTTTATGGTCTTACGAGCAAGAGTTATTTTCTGGTATAAAGAGTCACTATTGTGCTCCCATTGTCATACACAGTGCAAATAGCCCTCACGTCTGTTCCCAGCAAGTACAGTGTATTGGACTGAAGAGGAGCTACTGTTTTTGTCAGTTTCCTAAGCAGAGTTGAACTAGATATGACCTGTGTGTGTAGGTAGCACAGTTCTTTTGTTCTGAGCAAGCTCACTGTTTGGACCCCATAGGAAACACAGTAGAGTAGATGTGTGCCCTATTCTCAAAAGCAGAGCGTGTTTCTTGTAAGGCGAGCTAGCGTTTGTTTCCCAGTCCTAAGTGGATTGAATCAAATGCAGTTTCTGGTCCTACGAGCAAGAGTTGTTTTCTTGTAAGAAGAGTCACTATTGTGCTCCCATTGCCGTACACAGTGCAAATAGCACTCGCGTCTGTTCCCAGTAAGTACAGTGTATTGGACTGAAGAGGAGCTACTATTCTTGTCAGTGTCCTAAGTAGACTTGAACTAGATATGGCCCGTGTGTGTAGGAAGCACAGTTCATTTGTTCTGAGCAAGCTCACTGTTCGGACCCAATAGGAAACACAGTAGAGTAGAAGAGTGCATTTTTCTCAAAAGCAGAGTGTGTTTCTTGTAAGGCCAGCTAGCGTTTGTTTCCCAGTCATAAATGGAGTTGAAATACACATGCAGTTTCTGGTCCTACGAGCAAGAGTTGTTTTCTGTAAGAAGAGTCACTATTGTGCTCCCTTTGCCATACACAGTGCAAATAGCCCTCGCGTCTGTTCTCAGCAAGTACAGTGTATTGGACTGAAGAGGATCTACTGTTCTTGTCAGTTTCCTAAGCAGAGTTGAACTAGATATGGCCCATGTGTGTAGGAAGCACAGTTCTTTTGTACTCAGCAAGCTCACTGTTCTGGCCCTATAGGAAACACAGTAGAGTAGAAGAGTGCTCTTTCCTCAAAAGCAGAGTGTGTTTTTTGTAAGGCGAGCTAGCGTTTGTTTTGCAGTCCTAAATGGATTTGAATCACATGCAGTTTCCGTTCCTATGAGCAATAGTTGTTTTCTGGTAAGGAAAGTCACTATTGCGCTCCCTTTGCCATACACAGTGCAAATAGCACTCACGTCTGTTCCCAGAAAGTACAGTGTATTGGACTGAAGAGGAGCAACTGTTCTCGTCAGTTTCCTAAGCAGAATTGAACTAGATATGGCCCGTGTGTAGAGGAAGCACAGTTCTTTTGTTCTGAGCAAGCTCACTGTTTGGACCCCATAGAAAACACAGTAGAGTAGAAGAGTGCTCTTTTCTCAAAAGCAGAGTGTGTTTCTTGTAAGGCGAGCTAGCGTTTCTTTCCCAGTCCTAAATGGAGTTGAATCACATGCAGTTTCTGGTCATACGAGCAAGAGCTTTTTTCTGGTAAGAAGAGTCACTATTGCACTCCCATTGCCATACACAGTGCAAATAGCACTGGCGTCTGTACCCAGCATGTACAGCGTATTGGACTGAAGAGGATCTACTGTTCTTGTCAGTTTCCTAAGCAGAGTTGAACTAGATATGGCCCGTGTGTGTAGGAAGCACAGTTCTTTTGTTCTGAGCAAGCTCACTGTTCGGACCCCGTAGGAAACACAGTAGAGTAGAAGAGGGCTCTTTTCTCAAAAGCAGAGTGTGTTTCTTGTAAGGCGATCTAGCGTTTGTTTCCCAGTCCTAAATGGAGTTGAATCACATGCAGTTTCTGGTCATACGAGCAAGAGTTGTTTTCGGGTAAGAAGAGTCACTATTGTGCTCCCATTGTCACACACAGGGCAAATAGCACTGGCGTCTCTTCCCAGCATGTACAGTCTATTGGACTGAAGAGGTTCTACTGTTCTTGTCAGTTTCCTAAGCAGAATTGAACAAGATATGGCCCGTGTGTGTAGGAAGCACAGTTCTTTTGTTCTGAGCAAGCTCACATTTCGAACCCCATAGGAAACACAGTAGAGTAGAAGAGTGCATTTTTCTCATAAGCAGAGTGTGTTTCTTGTAAGGCGAGCTAGCGTTTGTTTCCCAGTCCTAAATGGAGATGAAATACACATGCAGTTTCTGGTGCTACGAGCAAGAGTTGTTTACTGGTAAGAAGAGTCACTATTGCTCTCCCTTTGCCATACACAGTGCAAATAGCCCTCGCGTCTGTTCCCAGCAAGTACAGTGTATTGGACTGAAGAGGAGCTACTGTTCTTGTCAGTTTCCTAAGCAGAGTTGAACTAGATATGGCCCGTGTGTGTAGGAAGCACAGTTCTCTTGTTCTCAGCAAGCTCACTGTTCGGACCCCATAGGAAACACAGTAGAGTAGAAGAGTGCTCTTTTCTCAAAAGCAGAGTGTGTTTCTTGTAAAGCGAGCTAGCGTTTGTTTCCCAGTCCTAAATGGAGTTGAATCACATGCAGTGTCTGGTCATACGAGCAAGAGTTGTTTTCTGGTAAGAAGAGTCACTATTGCGCTCCCATTGTCACACAGGGCAAATAGCACTGGCGTCTCTTCCCAGCATGTACAGTCTATTGGACTGAAGAGGTTCTACTGTTCTTGTCAGTTTCCTAAGCTGAATTGAACAAGATATGGCCCGTGTGTGTAGGAAGCACAGTTCTTTTGTTCTGACCAAGCTCATATTTCGAACCCCATAGGAAGCACAGTAGAGTAGAAGAGTGCATTTTTCTCAAAAGCAGAGTGTGTTTCTTGTAAGGGGAGCTAGCGTTTGTTTCCCAGTCCTAAATGGAGATGAAATACACATGCAGTTTCTGGTCCTACGAGCAAGAGTTGTTTTCTGGTAAGAAGAGTCACTATTGTGCTCCCATTGTCATACACAGTGCAAATAGCCCTTGCGTCTGTTCCCAGCAAGTACAGTGTATTGGACTGAAGAGGAGCTACTGTTTTTGTCAGTTCCCTAAGCAGAGTTGAACTAGATATGAAATGTGTGTGTAGGAAGCACAATTCTTTTGTTCTGAGCAAGCTCACTGTTTCGACCCCATAGGAAACACAGTAGAGTAGATGTGTGCCTTATTCTCAAAAGCAGAGCGTGTTTCTTGTAAGGCAAGCTAGCGTTTGTTTCCCAGTCCTAAGTGGATTGAATCAAATGCAGTTTCTGGTCCTACGAGCAAGAGTTGTTTTCTTGTAAGAAGAGTCACTATTGTGCTCCCATTGCCGTACACAGTGCAAATAGCACTCGCGTCTGTTCCCAGTAAGTACAGTGTATTGGACTGAAGAGGAGATACTGTTCTCGTCAGTTTCCTAAGCAGAGTTGAACTAGATATGGCCCGTGTGTGTAAGAAGCACAGTTCTTTTGTTCTGAGCAAGCTCACTGTTTGGATCCCATAGGAAACACAGAAGAGTAGAAGAGTGCTCTTTTCTCAAAAGCAGAGTGTGTTTCTTGTAAGTCTAGCTAGCGTTTGTTTCCCAATCCTAAATGGAGTTGAATCACATCCAGTTTCTGGTCCTACGAGCAAGAGTAGTTTTCTGGTAAGAAGAGTCAATATTGCAATCCCATTGTCATACACAGGGCAAATAGCACAGGCGTCTCTTCCCAGCATGTACAGTGTATTGGACTGAAGAGGAGCTACTGTTCTAGTCAGGTTCCTAAGCAGAGTTGAACTAGATATGGCCTGTGTGTGTAGGAAGCACAGTTCTTTTGTTCTCAGCAAGCTCACTGTTTGGACCCCATAAAAAACACAGTAGAGCAGAAGAGTGCTCTTTTCTCAAAAGCAGAGTGTGTTTCTTGTAGGGCGAGCTAGCGTTTGTTTCCCAGTCCTAAATGGAGTTGAATCACATGCAGTTTCTGGTCCTACGAGCAAGAGTTGTTTTCTGGTAAGAAGAGTCACTATTGTGCTCCCATTGTCATACACAGTGCAAATAGCCCTTGCGTCTGTTCCCAGCAAGTACAGTGTATTGGACTGAAGAGGAGCTACTGTTTTTGTCAGTTTCCTAAGCAGAGTTGAACTAGATATGACCTGTGTGTGTAGGAAGCACAATTCTTTTGTTCTGAGCAAGCTCACTGTTTGGACCACATAGGAAACACAGTAGAGTAGATGTGTGCCTTATTCTCAAAAGCAGAGCGTGTTTCTTGTAAGGCGAGCCAGCGTTTGTTTCCCAGTCCTAAGTGGATTGAATCATATGCAGTTTCTGGTCCTACGAGCAAGAGTTGTTTTCTTGTAAGAAGAGTCACTATTGTGCTCCCATTGCCGTACACAGTGCAAATAGCACTCGCGTCTGTTCCCAGTAAGTACAGTGTATTGGACTGAAGAGGAGCTACTGTTCTCGTCAGTTTCCTAAGCAGAGTTGAACTAGATATGGCCCGTGTGTGTAAGAAGCACAGTTCTTTTGTTCTGAGCAAGCTCACTTTTCGGACCCCATAGGAAACACAGTAGAGAAGATGAGTGCTCTTTTCTCAAAAGCCAAGTGTGTTTAGTGTAAGACGACCTAGCGTTTGCTTCACAGTCCTAAATGGAGTTGAATCACATGCAGTTTCTGGTCCTACGAGCAAGAGTTGTTTTCTGGTAAGAAGAGGCACTATTGCGCTCCCATTGCCATACACAGTGCAAATAGCACTCGCGTCTGCTCTCAGCAAGTACAGTGTATTTGATTGAAGAGGAGCTACTCTTCTTGTCAGTTTCCTAAGCAGACTTGAACTAGATATGGCCCGTGTGTGTAGGAAGCACAGTTCATTTGTTCTGAGCAAGCTCACTCTTCGGACCCCATAGGAAACACAGTAGAGTAGAAGAGTGCTCTTTCCTCCAAAGCAGAGTGTGCTTCTTGCAAGGCAAGCTAGAGTTTGTTTCCCAGTCTTAAATGGAGTTGAATCACATGCAGTTTCCGTTCATGTGAGCAAGCGTTGTTTTCTGGTAAGAAAAGTCACTATTGCGCTCCCATTGCCATACACAGTGCAAATAGCACTCGCGTCTGTTCCCAGCAAGTACAGTGTATTGGACTGAAGAGGAGCTACTGTTCTTGTCAGTTTCCTAAGCAAATTTGAACTAGATATGGCCCGTGTGTTTAGGAAGCACAGTTCTTTTGTTCTGAGCAAGCTCACTCTTTGGATCCCATAGGAAACACAGTAGAGTAGTAGAGTGCTCTTTTCTCAAAAGCAGAGTGTGTTTCTTGTAAGGCGAGCTAGCGTTTGTTTCACAGTCCTAAAGGGAGTTGAATCACATGCAGTTTCTGGTCATATGAGCAAGAGTTGTTTTCTGGTAAGAAGAGTCACTATTGCGCTCCCATTGCCATACACAGTGCAAATAGCATTGGCGTCTGTACCCAGCATGTATAGCGTATTGGACTGAAGAGGATCTACTGTTCTTTTCAGTTTCCTAAGCAGAGTTGAACTAGATATGGCCAGTGTGTGTAGGAAGCACAGTTCTTTTGTTCTGAGCAAGCTCACATTTCGAACCCCATAGGAAACACAGTAGAGTAGAAGAGTGCATTTTTCTCAAAAGCAGAGTGTGTTTCTTGTAAGGCAAGCTAGCGTTTGTTTCAAAGTCCTAAATGGAGTTGAATCACATGCAGTTTCTGGTCCTACGAGCAAGAGTTGTTTTCAGGTAAGAAGAGTCACTATTGCGCTCCCGCTGACATACACTGTGCAAATAGCACTGGTGTCTGTACCCAGCATGTACAGTGTATTGGACTGAAGAGGATCTACTGTTCCTGTCAGTTTCCTAAGCAGAATTGAACTACATATGGCCCGTGTGTGTAGGAAGCACAGTTCTTTTGTTCTGAGCAAGCTCACTGTTTGGACCCTATAGGAAACACAGTAGAGTAGAAGAGTGCTCTTTTCTCAAAAGCAGAGTGTGTTTCTTGTATGGCGAGCTAGTGTTTGTTTCCCAGTCCTAAATGAAGTTGAATCACATTCAGTTTCTGGTCCTACGAGCAAGGGATGTTTTCTGGTAAGAAGAGTCACTATTGCGCTCCCATTGCCATACACAGTACAAATAGCACTGGCGTCTGTACACAGCATGTACAGTGTATTGGACTGAAGAGGATCTACTGTTCTTGTCAGTTTCCTAAGAAGAATTGAACTAGATATGGCCCATGTGTGTAGGAAGCACAGTTCTTTTGTTCTTAGCAAGCTCACTGTTCTGGCCCTATAGGAAACACAGTAGAGTAGAAGAGTGCTCTTTTCTCAAAAGCAGAGTGTGTTTCTTGTAAGGCGAGCTAGTGTTTGTTTCCCAGTCCTAAATGGAGTTGAATCACATGCAGTTTCTGTTCCTACGAGCAAGAGTTTTTTCTGGTAATAAGAGTCACTATTGCGCTCCCATTGTCATACTCAGGGCAAATAGCACTGGACTCTGTTCCCAGCATGTACAGTGTATTGGACTGAAGAGGATCTACTGTTCTTGTCAGTTTCCTAAGCAGAGTTGAACTAGATATGGCCCATGTGTGTAGGAAGCAAAGTTCTTTTGTACTCGGCAAGCTCACTGTTCTGGCCCTATAGGAAACACAGTAGAGTAGAAGAGTGCTCTTTCTTCAAAAGCAGAGTGTGTTTCTTGTAAGGCGAGCTAGAGTTTGTTTCCCAGTCCTAAATGGAGTTGAATCACATGCAGTTTCCCTTCCTACGAGCAAGAGTTGTTTTCTGGTAAGGAAAGTCACTATTGCGCTCCCATTGCCATACACAGTGTAAATAGCACTCGCGTCTGTTCCCAGCAAGAACAGTGTATTGGACTGAGGAGGAGCTACTGTTCTAGTCAGGTTCCTAAGCAGAGTTGACCTAGATATGGCCCGTGTGTAGGAAGCACAGTTCTTTTGTTCTCAGGAAGCTTACTGTTCGGACCCCATAAAAAACACAGTAGAATAGAAGAGTGCTCTTTTCTCAAAAGCAGAGTGTGTTTCTTGTAAGGCGAGCTAGCGTTTGTTTCCCAGTCCTAAATGGAGTTGAATCACATGCAGTTTCTGGTCCTACGAACAAGAGTTGTTTTCTGGTAAGAAGAGTCACTATTTTGCTCCCATTGTCATACACAGTGCAAATAGCCCTCGCGTCTTTTCCCAGCAAGTACAGTGTATTGGACTGAAGAGGAGCTACTGTTCTTGTCAGTTTCCTGAGCAGAGTTGAACTAGATATGGCCCGTGTGTATAGGAAGCCCAGTTCTTTTGTTCTGAGCAAACTAACTTTCTGGCCCTATAGGAAACACAGTAGAGTAGATGAGTGCTCTTTTCTCAAAAGCAGAGTGTGTTTCTTGTAAGGTGAGATAGCGTTTGTTTCCCAGTCCTAAATGGCGTTGAATCACATGCAGTTTCTGGACGTACAAGCAAGAGTTGTTTTCTGGTAAGGAAAGTCACAATTGCGCTCCCATTGTCATACACAGGACAAATAGCACTGGCGTCTGTTCCCAGCATGTACAGTGTATTGGACTGAAGAGGATCTACTGTTCTTGTCAGTTTCCTAAGCACAATTGAACTAGATACGGCCATGTGTGTAGGAAGCACAGTTCTTTTGTTCTGAGCAAGCTCACTGTTCTGGCCCTATAGGAAACACAGTAGAGTAGAAGAGTGCTCTTTTCTCAAAAGCAGAGTGTGTTTCTTGTAAGGCAAGATAGCGTTCGCTTCCCAGACCTAAATGGAGTTGAATCACATGCAGTTTCTGGTCCTACAAGCAAGAATTGTTTTCTTGTATGAAGAGTCAGTATTGTGCTCCCTTTGCCATACACAGTGCAAATAGCACTCGTGTCTGTTCCCAGCAAGTACAGTGTATTGGACTGAAGAGGAGCTACTGTTCTTGTCAGTTTCCTAAGCAGACTTGAACTAGATATGGCCCGTGTGTGTAGGAAGCACAGTTCATTTGATCTGAGCAAGCTCACTGTTCGGACCCCATAGGAAACACAGTAGAGTAGAAGAGTGCATTTTTCTCAAAAGCAGAGTGTGTTTCTTGTAAGGCCAGCTAGCGTTTGTTTCCCAGTCCTAAATGGAGTTGAAATACACATGCAGTTTCTGGTCCTACGAGCAAGAGTTGTTTTCTGGTAAGAAGAGTCACTATTGTGCTCCCTTTGCCATACACAGTGCAAATAGCCCTCGTGTCTGTTCCCAGCAATGCAGTGTATTGGAATGAAGAGGATCTACTGTTCTTGTCAGTTTCCTAAGCAGAGTTGAACTAGATATGGCCCATGTTTGTAGGAAGCACAGTTCTTTTGTACTCAGCAAGCTCACTGTTCTGGCCCTATAGGAAACACAGTAGAGTAGAAGAGTGCTCTTTCCTCAAAAGCAGAGTGTGTTTTTTGTAAGGCGAGCTAGCGTTTGTTTCGCAGTCCTGAATGGATTTGAATCACATGCAGTTTTCATTCCCACGAGCAATAGTTGTTTTCTGGTAAGGAAAGTCACTATTGTGCTCCCTTTGCCATACACAGTGCAAATAGCACTCGCGTCTGTTCCCAGCAAGTACAGTGTATTGGACTGAAGAGAGCTACTGTTCTTGTCAGTTTCCTAAGCAGAATTGAACTAAATATGGCCTGTGTGTGTAGGAAGCACAGTTCTTTTGTTCTGAGCAAGCTCACTGTTTGGACCCCATAGAAAACACAGTAGAGTAGAAGAGTGCTCTTTTCTCAAAAGCAGAGTGTGTTTCTTGTAAGGCGAGCTAGCGTTTGTTTCCTAGTCCTAATGGAGTTGAATCACATGCAGTTTCTGGACATACGAGCAAGAGTTGTTTTCTGGTAAGAAGAGTCACTATTGAGCTCCCATTGCCATACACTGTGCAAATAGCACTGGCGTCTGTACCCAGCATGTACAGTGTATTGGACTGAAGAGGATCTACTGTTCCTGTCAGTTTCCTAAGCAGAATTGAACTAGATATGGCCCGTGTGTGTAGGAAGCACAGTTCTTTTGTTCTGAGCAAGCTCACTGTTTGGACCCCATAGGAAACAGAGTAGAGTAGAAGTGTGCTGTTTTCTCAAAAGCAGAGTGTGTTTCTTGTAAGGCGAGCTAGCATTTGTTTCCCAGTCCTAAATGGAGTTGAATCACATGCAGTTTCTGGTCCTACGAGAAAGAGTTGTTTTCTGGTAAGAAGAGTCACTATTGCGCTCCCATTGCCATACACAGTGCAAATAGCACTGGCGTCTGTACCCAGCATGTACAGCGTATTGGACTGAAGAGGATGTTCTGTTCTTTTCAGTTTCCTAAGCAGAGTTGAACTAGATATGGCCCGTGTGTGTAGGAAGGACAGTTCTTTTGTTCTGAGCAAGCTCACATTTCGAACCCCATAGGAAACACAGTAGAGTAGAAGAGTGTTCTTTTCTCAAAAGCAGATTGTGTTTCTTGTAAGGCGAGCTAGCATTTGTTTCCCAGTCCTAAATGGAGTTGAATCACATGCAGTTTCTGGTCCTACGAGCAAGAGTTTTTTCTGGTAATAAGAGTCACTATTGCGCTCCCATTGTCATACTCAGGGCAAATAGCACTGGCCTCTGTTCCCAGCATTTACAGTGTATTGGACTAAAGAGGATCTACTGTTCTTGTCAGGTTCCTAAGCAGAATTGAACTAGATATGGGCCATGTGTGTAGGAAGCACAGTTCTTTTGTACTCAGCAAGCTCAATGTTCTGGCCATATAGGAAACACAGTAGATTAGAAGAGTGCTCTTTCCTCCAAAGCAGAGTGTGTTTCTTGTAATGCGAGCTAGTGTTTGTTTCCCAATCCTAAATGGAGTTGAAATACACATGCAGTTTCTGGTCCTATGAGCAGGAGTTGTTTTCTGGTAAGAAGAGTCACTATTGCGCTCCCTTTGCCATACACAGTGCAAATAGCCCTCGCGTCTGTTCCCAGCAAGTACAGTGTATTGGACTGAAGAGGAGCTACTGTTCTTGTCAGTTTCCTAAGCAGAGTTGAACTAGATATGGCCCGTGTGTGTAGGAAGCACAGTTCTTTTGTTCTGAGCAAGCTCACTGTTTGGACCCCATAGGAAACACAGTAGAGTAGAAGAGTGCTGTTTTCTCAAAAGCAGAGTGTGTTTCTTGTAAGGCGAGCTAGCGTTTGTTTCCCAGTCCTAAATGGATTTGAATCACATGCAGTTTCTGGTCCTACGAGCAAGAGTTGTTTCCTGGTAAGAAGAGTCACTATTGAGCTCCCATTGCCATACACAGTGCAAATAGCACTGGCGTCTGTACCCAGCATGTACAGCGTATTGGACTGAAGAGGATGTTCTGTTGTTTTCAGTTTCCTAAGCGGAGTTGAACTAGATATGGCCCGTGTGTGTAGGAAGCACAGTTCTTTTCTTCTGAGCAAGCTCACATTTCGAACCCCATAGGAAACACAGTAGAGTAGAAGAGTGCATTTTTATCAAAAGCAGATTGTGTTTCTTGTAAGGCGAGCTAGCGTTTGTTTCCCAGTCATAAATGGAGTTGAATCACATCCAGGTTCTGGTCCTACGAGCAAGAGTTGTTTTCTGGTAAGAAGAGTCACTATTGCGCTCCCTTTGCCATACACAGTGCAAATAGCCCTCGCGTCTGTTCCCAGCAAGTACAGTGTATTGGACTGAAGAGGAGCTACTGTTCTTGTCAGTTTCCTAAGCAGAGTTGAACTAGATATGGCCCGTGTGTGTAGGAAGCACAGTTCTTTTGTTCTCAGCAAGCTCACTGTTCGGACCCCATAGGAAACACAGTAGAGTAGAAGAGTGCTCTTTTCTCAAAAGCAGAGTGTGTTTCTTGTAAAGCGAGCTAGCGTTTGTTTCCCAGTCCTAAATGGAGTTGAATCACATGCAGTGTCTGGTCATACGAGCAAGAGTTGTTTTCTGGTAAGAAGAGTCACTATTGCGCTCCCATTGTCACACAGGGCAAATAGCACTGGCGTCTCTTCCCAGCATGTACAGTCTATTGGACTGAAGAGGTTCTACTGTTCTTGTCAGTTTCCTAAGCAGAATTGAACAAGATATGGCCCGTGTGTGTAGGAAGCACAGTTCTTTTGTTCTGACCAAGCTCATATTTCGAACCCCATAGGAAGCACAGTAGAGTAGAAGAGTGCATTTTTCTCAAAAGCAGAGTGTGTTTCTTGTAAGGGGAGCTAGCGTTTGTTTCCCAGTCCTAAATGGAGATGAAATACACATGCAGTTTCTGGTCCTACGAGCAAGAGTTGTTTTCTGGTAAGAAGAGTCACTATTGTGCTCCCATTGTCATACACAGTGCAAATAGCCCTTGCGTCTGTTCCCAGCAAGTACAGTGTATTGGACTGAAGAGGAGCTACTGTTTTTGTCAGTTCCCTAAGCAGAGTTGAACTAGATATGAAATGTGTGTGTAGGAAGCACAATTCTTTTGTTCTGAGCAAGCTCACTGTTTCGACCCCATAGGAAACACAGTAGAGTAGATGTGTGCCTTATTCTCAAAAGCAGAGCGTGTTTCTTGTAAGGCAAGCTAGCGTTTGTTTCCCAGTCCTAAGTGGATTGAATCAAATGCAGTTTCTGGTCCTACGAGCAAGAGTTGTTTTCTTGTAAGAAGAGTCACTATTGTGCTCCCATTGCCGTACACAGTGCAAATAGCACTCGCGTCTGTTCCCAGTAAGTACAGTGTATTGGACTGAAGAGGAGATACTGTTCTCGTCAGTTTCCTAAGAAGAGTTGAACTAGATATGGCCCGTGTGTGTAAGAAGCACAGTTCTTTTGTTCTGAGCAAGCTCACTGTTTGGATCCCATAGGAAACACAGAAGAGTAGAAGAGTGCTCTTTTCTCAAAAGCAGAGTGTGTTTCTTGTAAGTCTAGCTAGCGTTTGTTTCCCAATCCTAAATGGAGTTGAATCACATCCAGTTTCTGGTCCTACGAGCAAGAGTAGTTTTCTGGTAAGAAGAGTCAATATTGCAATCCCATTGTCATACACAGGGCAAATAGCACAGGCGTCTCTTCCCAGCATGTACAGTGTATTGGACTGAAGAGGAGCTACTGTTCTAGTCAGGTTCCTAAGCAGAGTTGAACTAGATATGGCCTGTGTGTGTAGGAAGCACAGTTCTTTTGTTCTCAGCAAGCTCACTGTTTGGACCCCATAAAAAACACAGTAGAGCAGAAGAGTGCTCTTTTCTCAAAAGCAGAGTGTGTTTCTTGTAGGGCGAGCTAGCGTTTGTTTCCCAGTCCTAAATGGAGTTGAATCACATGCAGTTTCTGGTCCTACGAGCAAGAGTTGTTTTCTGGTAAGAAGAGTCACTATTGTGCTCCCATTGTCATACACAGTGCAAATAGCCCTTGCGTCTGTTCCCAGCAAGTACAGTGTATTGGACTGAAGAGGAGCTACTGTTTTTGTCAGTTTCCTAAGCAGAGTTGAACTAGATATGACCTGTGTGTGTAGGAAGCACAATTCTTTTGTTCTGAGCAAGCTCACTGTTTGGACCACATAGGAAACACAGTAGAGTAGATGTGTGCCTTATTCTCAAAAGCAGAGCGTGTTTCTTGTAAGGCGAGCCAGCGTTTGTTTCCCAGTCCTAAGTGGATTGAATCATATGCAGTTTCTGGTCCTACGAGCAAGAGTTGTTTTCTTGTAAGAAGAGTCACTATTGTGCTCCCATACTGTACACAGTGCAAATAGCACTCGCGTCTGTTCCCAGTAAGTACAGTGTATTGGACTGAAGAGGAGCTACTGTTCTCGTCAGTTTCCTAAGCAGAGTTGAACTAGATATGGCCCGTGTGTGTAAGAAGCACAGTTCTTTTGTTCTGGGCAAGCTCACTTTTCGGACCCCATAGGAAACACAGTAGAGTAGATGAGTGCTCTTTTCTCAAAAGCCGAGTGTGTTTAGTGTAAGACGACCTAGCGTTTGCTTCACAGTCCTAAATGGAGTTGAATCACATGCAGTTTCTGGTCCTACGAGCAAGAGTTGTTTTCTGGTAAGAAGAGGCACTATTGCGCTCCCATTGCCATACACAGTGCAAATAGCACTCGCGTCTGCTCTCAGCAAGTACAGTGTATTTGATTGAAGAGGAGCTACTCTTCTTGTCAGTTTCCTAAGCAGACTTGAACTAGATATGGCCCGTGTGTGTAGGAAGCACAGTTCATTTGTTCTGAGCAAGCTCACTCTTCGGACCCCATAGGAAACACAGTAGAGTAGAAGAGTGCTCTTTTCTCAAAAGCAGAGTGTGTTTCTTGTAAGGCGAGCTAGCTTTTGTTTCCCAGTCGTAAATGAAGTTGAATCACATGCAGTTTCTGTTCCTACGAGTAGAGTTGTTTTTTGGTGAGAAGAGTCACTATTGCGCTCCCATTGCCATACACAGTGCAAATAGCACTTGCGTCTGTTCCAATCAAGTACAGTGTATTGGACTGAAGAGGATCTACTGTTCTTGTCAGTTTCCTAAGCAGAGTTGAACTAGATATGGCCCATGTGTGTAGGAAGCAAAGTTCTTTTGTACTCGGCAAGCTCACTGTTCTGGCCCTATAGGAAACACAGTAGAGTAGAAGAGTGCTCTTTCTTCAAAAGCAGAGTGTGTTTCTTGTAAGGCGAGCTAGAGTTTGTTTCCCAGTCCTAAATGGAGTTGAATCACATGCAGTTTCCCTTTCTACGAGCAAGAGTTGTTTTCTGGTAAGGAAAGTCACTATTGCGCTCCCATTGCCATACACAGTGTAAATAGCACTCGCGTCTGTTCCCAGCAAGAACAGTGTATTGGACTGAGGAGGAGCTACTGTTCTAGTCAGGTTCCTAAGCAGAGTTGACCTAGATATGGCCCGTGTGTAGGAAGCACAGTTCTTTTGTTCTCAGGAAGCTTACTGTTCGGACCCCATAAAAAACACAGTAGAATAGAAGAGTGCTCTTTTCTCAAAAGCAGAGTGTGTTTCTTGTAAGGCGAGCTAGCGTTTGTTTCCCAGTCCTAAATGGAGTTGAATCACATGCAGTTTCTGGTCCTACGAACAAGAGTTGTTTTCTGGTAAGAAGAGTCACTATTTTGCTCCCATTGTCATACACAGTGCAAATAGCCCTCGCGTCTTTTCCCAGCAAGTACAGTGTATTGGACTGAAGAGGAGCTACTGTTCTTGTCAGTTTCCTGAGCAGAGTTGAACTAGATATGGCCCGTGTGTATAGGAAGCCCAGTTCTTTTGTTCTGAGCAAACTAACTTTCTGGCCCTATAGGAAACACAGTAGAGTAGATGAGTGCTCTTTTCTCAAAAGCAGAGTGTGTTTCTTGTAAGGTGAGATAGCGTTTGTTTCCCAGTCCTAAATGGCGTTGAATCACATGCAGTTTCTGGACGTACAAGCAAGAGTTGTTTTCTGGTAAGGAAAGTCACAATTGCGCTCCCATTGTCATACACAGGACAAATAGCACTGGCGTCTGTTCCCAGCATGTACAGTGTATTGGACTGAAGAGGATCTACTGTTCTTGTCAGTTTCCTAAGCACAATTGAACTAGATACGGCCATGTGTGTAGGAAGCACAGTTCTTTTGTTCTGAGCAAGCTCACTGTTCTGGCCCTATAGGAAACACAGTAGAGTAGAAGAGTGCTCTTTTCTCAAAAGCAGAGTGTGTTTCTTGTAAGGCAAGATAGCGTTCGCTTCCCAGACCTAAATGGAGTTGAATCACATGCAGTTTCTGGTCCTACAAGCAAGAATTGTTTTCTTGTATGAAGAGTCAGTATTGTGCTCCCTTTGCCATACACAGTGCAAATAGCACTCGTGTCTGTTCCCAGCAAGTACAGTGTATTGGACTGAAGAGGAGCTACTGTTCTTGTCAGTTTCCTAAGCAGACTTGAACTAGATATGGCCCGTGTGTGTAGGAAGCACAGTTCATTTGATCTGAGCAAGCTCACTGTTCGGACCCCATAGGAAACACAGTAGAGTAGAAGAGTGCATTTTTCTCAAAAGCAGAGTGTGTTTCTTGTAAGGCCAGCTAGCGTTTGTTTCCCAGTCCTAAATGGAGTTGAAATACACATGCAGTTTCTGGTCCTACGAGCAAGAGTTGTTTTCTGGTAAGAAGAGTCACTATTGTGCTCCCTTTGCCATACACAGTGCAAATAGCCCTCGTGTCTGTTCCCAGCAATGCAGTGTATTGGAATGAAGAGGATCTACTGTTCTTGTCAGTTTCCTAAGCAGAGTTGAACTAGATATGGCCCATGTTTGTAGGAAGCACAGTTCTTTTGTACTCAGCAAGCTCACTGTTCTGGCCCTATAGGAAACACAGTAGAGTAGAAGAGTGCTCTTTCCTCAAAAGCAGAGTGTGTTTTTTGTAAGGCGAGCTAGCGTTTGTTTCGCAGTCCTGAATGGATTTGAATCACATGCAGTTTTCATTCCCACGAGCAATAGTTGTTTTCTGGTAAGGAAAGTCACTATTGTGCTCCCTTTGCCATACACAGTGCAAATAGCACTCGCGTCTGTTCCCAGCAAGTACAGTGTATTGGACTGAAGAGAGCTACTGTTCTTGTCAGTTTCCTAAGCAGAATTGAACTAAATATGGCCTGTGTGTGTAGGAAGCACAGTTCTTTTGTTCTGAGCAAGCTCACTGTTTGGACCCCATAGAAAACACAGTAGAGTAGAAGAGTGCTCTTTTCTCAAAAGCAGAGTGTGTTTCTTGTAAGGCGAGCTAGCGTTTGTTTCCTAGTCCTAATGGAGTTGAATCACATGCAGTTTCTGGACATACGAGCAAGAGTTGTTTTCTGGTAAGAAGAGTCACTATTGCGCTCCCATTGCCATACACTGTGCAAATAGCACTGGCGTCTGTACCCAGCATGTACAGTGTATTGGACTGAAGAGGATCTACTGTTCCTGTCAGTTTCCTAAGCAGAATTGAACTAGATATGGCCCGTGTGTGTAGGAAGCACAGTTCTTTTGTTCTGAGCAAGCTCACTGTTTGGACCCCATAGGAAACAGAGTAGAGTAGAAGTGTGCTGTTTTCTCAAAAGCAGAGTGTGTTTCTTGTAAGGCGAGCTAGCATTTGTTTCCCAGTCCTAAATGGAGTTGAATCACATGCAGTTTCTGGTCCTACGAGAAAGAGTTGTTTTCTGGTAAGAAGAGTCACTATTGCGCTCCCATT
The DNA here is from genome assembly GCF_949786415.1 of Peromyscus eremicus. Taxonomy (NCBI): domain Eukaryota; kingdom Metazoa; phylum Chordata; class Mammalia; order Rodentia; family Cricetidae; genus Peromyscus; species Peromyscus eremicus. Next base: position 27,126 of record NW_026736526.1, read on the forward strand.
GCCATACACAGTGCAAATAGCACTGGCGTCTGTACCCAGCATGTACAGCGTATTGGACTGAAGAGGATGTTCTGTTCTTTTCAGTTTCCTAAGCAGAGTTGAACTAGATATGGCCCGTGTGTGTAGGAAGGACAGTTCTTTTGTTCTGAGCAAGCTCACATTTCGAACCCCATAGGAAACACAGTAGAGTAGAAGAGTGTTCTTTTCTCAAAAGCAGATTGTGTTTCTTGTAAGGCGAGCTAGCATTTGTTTCCCAGTCCTAAATGGAGTTGAATCACATGCAGTTTCTGGTCCTACGAGCAAGAGTTTTTTCTGGTAATAAGAGTCACTATTGCGCTCCCATTGTCATACTCAGGGCAAATAGCACTGGCCTCTGTTCCCAGCATTTACAGTGTATTGGACTAAAGAGGATCTACTGTTCTTGTCAGGTTCCTAAGCAGAATTGAACTAGATATGGGCCATGTGTGTAGGAAGCACAGTTCTTTTGTACTCAGCAAGCTCAATGTTCTGGCCATATAGGAAACACAGTAGATTAGAAGAGTGCTCTTTCCTCCAAAGCAGAGTGTGTTTCTTGTAATGCGAGCTAGTGTTTGTTTCCCAATCCTAAATGGAGTTGAAATACACATGCAGTTTCTGGTCCTATGAGCAGGAGTTGTTTTCTGGTAAGAAGAGTCACTATTGCGCTCCCTTTGCCATACACAGTGCAAATAGCCCTCGCGTCTGTTCCCAGCAAGTACAGTGTATTGGACTGAAGAGGAGCTACTGTTCTTGTCAGTTTCCTAAGCAGAGTTGAACTAGATATGGCCCGTGTGTGTAGGAAGCACAGTTCTTTTGTTCTGAGCAAGCTCACTGTTTGGACCCCATAGGAAACACAGTAGAGTAGAAGAGTGCTGTTTTCTCAAAAGCAGAGTGTGTTTCTTGTAAGGCGAGCTAGCGTTTGTTTCCCAGTCCTAAATGGATTTGAATCACATGCAGTTTCTGGTCCTACGAGCAAGAGTTGTTTCCTGGTAAGAAGAGTCACTATTGAGCTCCCATTGCCATACACAGTGCAAATAGCACTGGCGTCTGTACCCAGCATGTACAGCGTATTGGACTGAAGAGGATGTTCTGTTGTTTTCAGTTTCCTAAGCGGAGTTGAACTAGATATGGCCCGTGTGTGTAGGAAGCACAGTTCTTTTCTTCTGAGCAAGCTCACATTTCGAACCCCATAGGAAACACAGTAGAGTAGAAGAGTGCATTTTTATCAAAAGCAGATTGTGTTTCTTGTAAGGCGAGCTAGCGTTTGTTTCCCAGTCATAAATGGAGTTGAATCACATCCAGGTTCTGGTCCTACGAGCAAGAGTTGTTTTCTGGTAAGAAGAGTCACTATTGCGCTCCCTTTGCCATACACAGTGCAAATAGCCCTCGCGTCTGTTCCCAGCAAGTACAGTGTATTGGACTGAAGAGGAGCTACTGTTCTTGTCAGTTTCCTAAGCAGAGTTGAACTAGATATGGCCCGTGTGTGTAGGAAGCACAGTTCTTTTGTTCTCAGCAAGCTCACTGTTCGGACCCCATAGGAAACACAGTAGAGTAGAAGAGTGCTCTTTTCTCAAAAGCAGAGTGTGTTTCTTGTAAAGCGAGCTAGCGTTTGTTTCCCAGTCCTAAATGGAGTTGAATCACATGCAGTGTCTGGTCATACGAGCAAGAGTTGTTTTCTGGTAAGAAGAGTCACTATTGCGCTCCCATTGTCACACAGGGCAAATAGCACTGGCGTCTCTTCCCAGCATGTACAGTCTATTGGACTGAAGAGGTTCTACTGTTCTTGTCAGTTTCCTAAGCAGAATTGAACAAGATATGGCCCGTGTGTGTAGGAAGCACAGTTCTTTTGTTCTGACCAAGCTCATATTTCGAACCCCATAGGAAGCACAGTAGAGTAGAAGAGTGCATTTTTCTCAAAAGCAGAGTGTGTTTCTTGTAAGGGGAGCTAGCGTTTGTTTCCCAGTCCTAAATGGAGATGAAATACACATGCAGTTTCTGGTCCTACGAGCAAGAGTTGTTTTCTGGTAAGAAGAGTCACTATTGTGCTCCCATTGTCATACACAGTGCAAATAGCCCTTGCGTCTGTTCCCAGCAAGTACAGTGTATTGGACTGAAGAGGAGCTACTGTTTTTGTCAGTTCCCTAAGCAGAGTTGAACTAGATATGAAATGTGTGTGTAGGAAGCACAATTCTTTTGTTCTGAGCAAGCTCACTGTTTCGACCCCATAGGAAACACAGTAGAGTAGATGTGTGCCTTATTCTCAAAAGCAGAGCGTGTTTCTTGTAAGGCAAGCTAGCGTTTGTTTCCCAGTCCTAAGTGGATTGAATCAAATGCAGTTTCTGGTCCTACGAGCAAGAGTTGTTTTCTTGTAAGAAGAGTCACTATTGTGCTCCCATTGCCGTACACAGTGCAAATAGCACTCGCGTCTGTTCCCAGTAAGTACAGTGTATTGGACTGAAGAGGAGATACTGTTCTCGTCAGTTTCCTAAGAAGAGTTGAACTAGATATGGCCCGTGTGTGTAAGAAGCACAGTTCTTTTGTTCTGAGCAAGCTCACTGTTTGGATCCCATAGGAAACACAGAAGAGTAGAAGAGTGCTCTTTTCTCAAAAGCAGAGTGTGTTTCTTGTAAGTCTAGCTAGCGTTTGTTTCCCAATCCTAAATGGAGTTGAATCACATCCAGTTTCTGGTCCTACGAGCAAGAGTAGTTTTCTGGTAAGAAGAGTCAATATTGCAATCCCATTGTCATACACAGGGCAAATAGCACAGGCGTCTCTTCCCAGCATGTACAGTGTATTGGACTGAAGAGGAGCTACTGTTCTAGTCAGGTTCCTAAGCAGAGTTGAACTAGATATGGCCTGTGTGTGTAGGAAGCACAGTTCTTTTGTTCTCAGCAAGCTCACTGTTTGGACCCCATAAAAAACACAGTAGAGCAGAAGAGTGCTCTTTTCTCAAAAGCAGAGTGTGTTTCTTGTAGGGCGAGCTAGCGTTTGTTTCCCAGTCCTAAATGGAGTTGAATCACATGCAGTTTCTGGTCCTACGAGCAAGAGTTGTTTTCTGGTAAGAAGAGTCACTATTGTGCTCCCATTGTCATACACAGTGCAAATAGCCCTTGCGTCTGTTCCCAGCAAGTACAGTGTATTGGACTGAAGAGGAGCTACTGTTTTTGTCAGTTTCCTAAGCAGAGTTGAACTAGATATGACCTGTGTGTGTAGGAAGCACAATTCTTTTGTTCTGAGCAAGCTCACTGTTTGGACCACATAGGAAACACAGTAGAGTAGATGTGTGCCTTATTCTCAAAAGCAGAGCGTGTTTCTTGTAAGGCGAGCCAGCGTTTTTTTCCCAGTCCTAAGTGGATTGAATCATATGCAGTTTCTGGTCCTACGAGCAAGAGTTGTTTTCTTGTAAGAAGAGTCACTATTGTGCTCCCATACTGTACACAGTGCAAATAGCACTCGCGTCTGTTCCCAGTAAGTACAGTGTATTGGACTGAAGAGGAGCTACTGTTCTCGTCAGTTTCCTAAGCAGAGTTGAACTAGATATGGCCCGTGTGTGTAAGAAGCACAGTTCTTTTGTTCTGGGCAAGCTCACTTTTCGGACCCCATAGGAAACACAGTAGAGTAGATGAGTGCTCTTTTCTCAAAAGCCGAGTGTGTTTAGTGTAAGACGACCTAGCGTTTGCTTCACAGTCCTAAATGGAGTTGAATCACATGCAGTTTCTGGTCCTACGAGCAAGAGTTGTTTTCTGGTAAGAAGAGGCACTATTGCGCTCCCATTGCCATACACAGTGCAAATAGCACTCGCGTCTGCTCTCAGCAAGTACAGTGTATTTGATTGAAGAGGAGCTACTCTTCTTGTCAGTTTCCTAAGCAGACTTGAACTAGATATGGCCCGTGTGTGTAGGAAGCACAGTTCATTTGTTCTGAGCAAGCTCACTCTTCGGACCCCATAGGAAACACAGTAGAGTAGAAGAGTGCTCTTTTCTCAAAAGCAGAGTGTGTTTCTTGTAAGGCGAGCTAGCTTTTGTTTCCCAGTCGTAAATGAAGTTGAATCACATGCAGTTTCTGTTCCTACGAGTAGAGTTGTTTTTTGGTGAGAAGAGTCACTATTGCGCTCCCATTGCCATACACAGTGCAAATAGCACTTGCGTCTGTTCCAATCAAGTACAGTGTATTGGACTGAAGAGGATCTACTGTTCTTGTCAGTTTCCTAAGCAGAGTTGAACTAGATATGGCCCATGTGTGTAGGAAGCAAAGTTCTTTTGTACTCGGCAAGCTCACTGTTCTGGCCCTATAGGAAACACAGTAGAGTAGAAGAGTGCTCTTTCTTCAAAAGCAGAGTGTGTTTCTTGTAAGGCGAGCTAGAGTTTGTTTCCCAGTCTTAAATGGAGTTGAATCACATGCAGTTTCCGTTCATGTGAGCAAGCGTTGTTTTCTGGTAAGAAAAGTCACTATTGCGCTCCCATTGCCATACACAGTGCAAATAGCACTCGCGTCTGTTCCCAGCAAGTACAGTGTATTGGACTAAAGAGGAACTACTGTTCTTGTCAGTTTCCTAAGCAAATTTGAACTAGATATGGCCCGTGTGTTTAGGAAGCACAGTTCTTTTGTTCTGAGCAAGCTCACTCTTTGGATCCCATAGGAAACACAGTAGAGTAGTAGAGTGCTCTTTTCTCAAAAGCAGAGTGTGTTTCTTGTAAGGCGAGCTAGCGTTTGTTTCACAGTCCTAAAGGGAGTTGAATCACATGCAGTTTCTGGTCATATGAGCAAGAGTTGTTTTCTGGTAAGAAGAGTCACTATTGCGCTCCCATTGCCATACACAGTGCAAATAGCACTGGCGTCTGTACCCAGCATGTACAGCGTATTGGACTGAAGAGGATCTACTGTTCTTTTCAGTTTCCTAAGCAGAGTTGAACTAGATATGGCCAGTGTGTTTAGGAAGCACAGTTCTTTTGTTCTGAGCAAGCTCACATTTCGAACCCCATAGGAAACACAGTAGAGTAGAAGAGTGCATTTTTCTCAAAAGCAGAGTGTGTTTCTTGTAAGGCAAGCTAGCGTTTGTTTCAAAGTCCTAAATGGAGTTGAATCACATGCAGTTTCTGGTCCTACGAGCAAGAGTTGTTTTCAGGTAAGAAGAGTCACTATTGCGCTCCCGTTGACATACACTGTGCAAATAGCACTGGTGTCTGTACCCAGCATGTACAGTGTATTGGACTGAAGAGGATCTACTGTTCCTGTCAGTTTCCTAAGCAGAATTGAACTAGATATGGCCCGTGTGTAGGAAGCACAGTTCTTTTGTTCTGAGCAAGCTCACTGTTTGGACCCTATAGGAAACACAGTAGAGTAGAAGAGTGCTCTTTTCTCAAAAGCAGAGTGTGTTTCTTGTATGGCGAGCTAGTGTTTGTTTCCCAGTCCTAAATGGAGTTGAATCACATTCAGTTTCTGGTCCTACGAGCAAGGGATGTTTTCTGGTAAGAAGAGTCACTATTGCGCTCCCATTGCCATACACAGTGCAAATAGCACTGGCGTCTGTACACAGCATGTACAGTGTATTGGACTGAAGAGGATCTACTGTTCTTGTCAGTTTCCTAAGAAGAATTGAACTAGATATGGCCCATGTGTGTAGGAAGCACAGTTCTTTTGTTCTTAGCAAGCTCACTGTTCTGGCCCTATAGGAAACACAGTAGAGTAGAAGAGTTCTCTTTTCTCAAAAGCAGAGTGTGTTTCTTGTAAGGCGAGCTAGTGTTTGTTTCCCAGTCCTAAATGGAGTTGAATCACATGCAGTTTCTGGTCCTACGAGCAAGAGTTTTTTCTGGTAATAAGAGTCACTATTGCGCTCCCATTGTCATACTCAGGGCAAATAGCACTGGACTCTGTTCCCAGCATGTACAGTGTATTGGACTGAAGAGGATCTACTGTTCTTGTCAGTTTCCTAAGCAGAGTTGAACTAGATATGGCCCATGTGTGTAGGAAGCAAAGTTCTTTTGTACTCAGCAAGCTCACTGTTCTGGCCCTATAGGAAACACAGTAGAGTAGAAGAGTGCTCTTTCTTCAAAAGCAGAGTGTGTTTCTTGTAAGGCGAGCTAGAGTTTGTTTCCCAGTCCTAAATGGAGTTGAATCACATGCAGTTTCCCTTCCTACGAGCAAGAGTTGTTTTCTGGTAAGGAAAGTCACTATTGCGCTCCCATTGCCATACACAGTGTAAATAGCACTCGCGTCTGTTCCCAGCAAGAACAGTGTATTGGACTGAGGAGGAGCTACTGTTCTAGTCAGGTTCCTAAGCAGAGTTGACCTAGATATGGCCCGTGTGTAGGAAGCACAGTTCTTTTGTTCTCAGGAAGCTTACTGTTCGGACCCCATAAAAAACACAGTAGAATAGAAGAGTGCTCTTTTCTCAAAAGCAGAGTGTGTTTCTTGTAAGGCGAGCTAGCGTTTGTTTCCCAGTCCTAAATGGAGTTAAATCACATGCAGTTTCTGGTCCTACGAACAAGAGTTGTTTTCTGGTAAGAAGAGTCACTATTTTGCTCCCATTGTCATACACAGTGCAAATAGCCCTCGCGTCTTTTCCCAGCAAGTACAGTGTATTGGACTGAAGAGGAGCTACTGTTCTTGTCAGTTTCCTGAGCAGAGTTGAACTAGATATGGCCCGTGTGTATAGGAAGCCCAGTTCTTTTGTTCTGAGCAAACTAACTTTCTGGCCCTATAGGAAACACAGTAGAGTAGATGAGTGCTCTTTTCTCAAAAGCAGAGTGTGTTTCTTGTAAGGTGAGATAGCGTTTGTTTCCCAGTCCTAAATGGCGTTGAATCACATGCAGTTTCTGGACGTACAAGCAAGAGTTGTTTTCTGGTAAGGAAAGTCACAATTGCGCTCCCATTGTCATACACAGGACAAATAGCACTGGCGTCTGTTCCCAGCATGTACAGTGTATTGGACTGAAGAGGATCTACTGTTCTTGTCAGTTTCCTAAGCACAATTGAACTAGATACGGCCATGTGTGTAGGAAGCACAGTTCTTTTGTTCTGAGCAAGCTCACTGTTCTGGCCCTATAGGAAACACAGTAGAGTAGAAGAGTGCTCTTTTCTCAAAAGCAGAGTGTGTTTCTTGTAAGGCAAGATAGCGTTCGCTTCCCAGACCTAAATGGAGTTGAATCACATGCAGTTTCTGGTCCTACAAGCAAGAATTGTTTTCTTGTATGAAGAGTCACTATTGTGCTCCCTTTGCCATACACAGTGCAAATAGCACTCGTGTCTGTTCCCAGCAAGTACAGTGTATTGGACTGAAGAGGAGCTACTGTTCTTGTCAGTTTCCTAAGCAGACTTGAACTAGATATGGCCCGTGTGTGTAGGAAGCACAGTTCATTTGTACTCTGCAAGCTCAATGTTCGGACCCCATAGGAAACACAGTAGAGTAGAAGAGTGCATTTTTCTCAAAAGCAGAGTGTGTTTCTTGTAAGGCCAGCTAGCGTTTGTTTCCCAGTCCTAAATGGAGTTGAAATACACATGCAGTTTCTGGTCCTACGAGCAAGAGTTGTTTTCTGGTAAGAAGAGTCACTATTGTGCTCCCTTTGCCATACACAGTGCAAATAGCCCTCGTGTCTGTTCCCAGCAATGCAGTGTATTGGAATGAAGAGGATCTACTGTTCTTGTCAGTTTCCTAAGCAGAGTTGAACTAGATATGGCCCATGTTTGTAGGAAGCACAGTTCTTTTGTACTCAGCAAGCTCACTGTTCTGGCCCTATAGGAAACACAGTAGAGTAGAAGAGTGCTCTTTCCTCAAAAGCAGAGTGTGTTTTTTGTAAGGCGAGCTAGCGTTTGTTTCGCAGTCCTGAATGGATTTGAATCACATGCAGTTTTCGTTCCCACGAGCAATAGTTGTTTTCTGGTAAGGAAAGTCACTATTGTGCTCCCTTTGCCATACACAGTGCAAATAGCACTCGCGTCTGTTCCCAGCAAGTACAGTGTATTGGACTGAAGAGGAGCTACTGTTCTTGTCAGTTTCCTAAGCAGAATTGAACTAAATATGGCCTGTGTGTGTAGGAAGCACAGTTCTTTTGTTCTGAGCAAGCTCACTGTTTGGACCCCATAGAAAACACAGTAGAGTAGAAGAGTGCTCTTTTCTCAAAAGCAGAGTGTGTTTCTTGTAAGGCGAGCTAGCGTTTGTTTCCTAGTCCTAATGGAGTTGAATCACATGCAGTTTCTGGACATACGAGCAAGAGTTGTTTTCTGGTAAGAAGAGTCACTATTGCGCTCCCATTGCCATACACTGTGCAAATAGCACTGGCGTCTGTACCCAGCATGTACAGTGTATTGGACTGAAGAGGATCTACTGTTCCTGTCAGTTTCCTAAGCAGAATTGAACTAGATATGGCCCGTGTGTGTAGGAAGCACAGTTCTTTTGTTCTGAGCAAGCTCACTGTTTGGACCCCATAGGAAACAGAGTAGAGTAGAAGTGTGCTGTTTTCTCAAAAGCAGAGTGTGTTTCTTGTAAGGCGAGCTAGCATTTGTTTCCCAGTCCTAAATGGAGTTGAATCACATGCAGTTTCTGGTCCTACGAGAAAGAGTTGTTTTCTGGTAAGAAGAGTCACTATTGCGCTCCCATTGCCATACACAGTGCAAATAGCACTGGCGTCTGTACCCAGCATGTACAGCGTATTGGACTGAAGAGGATGTTCTGTTCTTTTCAGTTTCCTAAGCAGAGTTGAACTAGATATGGCCCGTGTGTGTAGGAAGGACAGTTCTTTTGTTCTGAGCAAGCTCACATTTCAAACCCCATAGGAAACACAGTAGAGTAGAAGAGTGCTCTTTTCTCAAAAGCAGATTGTGTTTCTTGTAAGGCGAGCTAGCATTTGTTTCCCAGTCCTAAATGGAGTTGAATCACATGCAGTTTCTGGTCCTACGAGCAAGAGTTTTTTCTGGTAATAAGAGTCACTATTGCGCTCCCATTGTCATACTCAGGGCAAATAGCACTGGCCTCTGTTCCCAGCATGTACAGTGTATTGGACTAAAGAGGATCTACTGTTCTTGTCAGGTTCCTAAGCAGAATTGAACTAGATATGGGCCATGTGTGTAGGAAGCACAGTTCTTTTGTACTCAGCAAGCTCAATGTTCTGGCCATATAGGAAACACAGTAGATTAGAAGAGTGCTCTTTCCTCCAAAGCAGAGTGTGTTTCTTGTAATGCGAGCTAGTGTTTGTTTCCCAATACTAAATGGAGTTGAAATACACATGCAGTTTCTGGTCCTATGAGCAGGAGTTGTTTTCTGGTAAGAAGAGTCACTATTGCGCTCCCTTTGCCATACACAGTGCAAATAGCCCTCGCGTCTGTTCCCAGCAAGTACAGTGTATTGGACTGAAGAGGAGCTACTGTTCTTGTCAGTTTCCTAAGCAGAGTTGAACTAGATATGGCCCGTGTGTGTAGGAAGCACAGTTCTTTTGTTCTGAGCAAGCTCACTGTTTGGACCCCATAGGAAACACAGTAGAGTAGAAGAGTGCTGTTTTCTCAAAAGCAGAGTGTGTTTCTTGTAAGGCGAGCTAGCGTTTGTTTCCCAGTCCTAAGTGGATTTGAATCACATGCAGTTTCTGGTCCTACGAGCAAGAGTTGTTTCCTGTTAAGAAGAGTCACTATTGAGCTCCCATTGCCATACACAGTGCAAATAGCACTGGCGTCTGTACCCAGCATGTACAGCGTATTGGACTGAAGAGGATGTTCTGTTGTTTTCAGTTTCCTAAGCGGAGTTGAACTAGATATGGCCCGTGTGTGTAGGAAGCACAGTTCTTTTCTTCTGAGCAAGCTCACATTTCGAACCCCATAGGAAACACAGTAGAGTAGAAGAGTGCATTTTTATCAAAAGCAGATTGTGTTTCTTGTAAGGCGAGCTAGCGTTTGTTTCCCAGTCATAAATGGAGTTGAATCACATCCAGGTTCTGGTCCTACGAGCAAGAGTTGTTTTCTGGTAAGAAGAGTCACTATTGCGCTCCCTTTGCCATACACAGTGCAAATAGCCCTCGCGTCTGTTCCCAGCAAGTACAGTGTATTGGACTGAAGAGGAGCTACTGTTCTTGTCAGTTAACGAAGCAGAATTGAACTAGATATGGCCCGTGTGTGTAGGAAGCACAGTTCTTTTGTTTTGAGCAAAGTCACTGTTCTGACCCTATTGGAAACACAGTAGAGTAGAAGAGTGCTCTTTTCTCAAAAGGAGAGAGTGTTTTTTGTAAGGCGAGCTAGCGTTTGTTTTGCAGTCCTAAATGGATTTGAATCACATGCAGTTTCCGTTCCTATGAGCAATAGTTGTTTTCTGGTAAGGAAAGTCACTATTGCGCTCCCTTTGCCATACACAGTGCAAATAGCACTCACGTCTGTTCCCAGCAAGTACAGTGTATTGGACTGAAGAGGAGCAACTGTTCTCGTCAGTTTCCTAAGCAGAATTGAACTAGATATGGCCCGTGTGTAGAGGAAGCACAGTTCTTTTGTTCTGAGCAAGCTCACTGTTTGGACCCCATAGAAAACACAGTAGAGTAGAAGAGTGCTCTTTTCTCAAAAGCAGAGCGTGTTTCTTGTAAGGGGAGCTAGCGTTTCTTTCCCAGTCCTAAATGGAGTTGAATCACATGCAGTTTCTGGTCATACGAGCAAGAGTTTTTTTCTGGTAAGAAGAGTCACTATTGCGCTCCCATTGCCATACACAGTGCAAATAGCACTGGCGTCTGTACCCAGCATGTACAGCGTATTGGACTGAAGAGGATCTACTGTTCTTTTCAGTTTCCTAAGCAGAGTTGAACTAGATATGGCCCGTGTGTGTAGGAAGCACAGTTCTTTTGTTCTGAGCAAGCTCACTGTTCGGACCCCATAGGAAACACAGTAGAGTAGAAGAGGGCTCTTTTCTCAAAAGCAGAGTGTGTTTCTTGTAAGGCGATCTAGCGTTTGTTTCCCAGTCCTAAATGGAGTTGAATCACATGCAGTTTCTGGTCATACGAGCAAGAGTTGTTTTCGGTAAGAAGAGTCACTATTGTGCTCCCATTGTCACACACAGGGCAAATAGCACTGGCGTCTCTTCCCAGCATGTACAGTCTATTGGACTGAAGAGGTTCTACTGTTCTTGTCAGTTTCCTAAGCAGAATTGAACAAGATATGGCCCGTGTGTGTAGGAAGCACAGTTCTTTTGTTCTGAGCAAGCTCACATTTCGAACCCCATAGGAAACACAGTAGAGTAGAAGAGTGCATTTTTCTCATAAGCAGAGTGTGTTTCTTGTAAGGCGAGCTAGCGTTTGTTTCCCAGTCCTAAATGGAGATGAAATACACATGCAGTTTCTGGTGCTACGAGCAAGAGTTGTTTACTGGTAAGAAGAGTCACTATTGCTCTCCCTTTGCCATACACAGTGCAAATAGCCCTCGTGTCTGTTCCCAGCAAGTACAGTGTATTGGACTGAAGAGGAGCTACTGTTCTTGTCAGTTTCCTAAGCAGAGTTGAACTAGATATGGCCCGTGTGTGTAGGAAGCACAGTTCTTTTGTTCTCAGCAAGCTCACTGTTCGGACCCCATAGGAAACACAGTAGAGTAGAAGAGTGCTCTTTTCTCAAAAGCAGAGTGTGTTTCTTGTAAAGCGAGCTAGCGTTTGTTTCCCAGTCCTAAATGGAGTTGAATCACATGCAGTGTCTGGTCATACGAGCAAGAGTTGTTTTCTGGTAAGAAGAGTCACTATTGCGCTCCCATTGTCACACACAGGGCAAATAGCACTGGCGTCTCTTCCCAGCATGTACAGTCTATTGGACTGAAGAGGTTCTACTGTTCTTGTCAGTTTCCTAAGCAGAATTGAACAAGATATGGCCCGTGTGTGTAGGAAGCACAGTTCTTTTGTTCTGAGCAAGCTCATATTTCGAACCCCATAGGAAGCACAGTAGAGTAGAAGAGTGCATTTTTCTCAAAAGCAGAGTGTGTTTCTTGTAAGGGGAGCTAGCGTTTGTTTCCCAGTCCTAAATGGAGATGAAATACACATGCAGTTTCTGGTCCTACGAGCAAGAGTTGTTTTCTGGTAAGAAGAGTCACTATTGTGCTCCCATTGTCATACACAGTGCAAATAGCCCTTGCGTCTGTTCCCAGCAAGTACAGTGTATTGGACTGAAGAGGAGCTACTGTTTTTGTCAGTTCCCTAAGCAGAGTTGAACTAGATATGAAATGTGTGTGTAGGAAGCACAATTCTTTTGTTCTGAGCAAGCTCACTGTTTCGACCCCATAGGAAACACAGTAGAGTAGATGTGTGCCTTATTCTCAAAAGCAGAGCGTGTTTCTTGTAAGGCAAGCTAGCGTTTGTTTCCCAGTCCTAAGTGGATTGAATCAAATGCAGTTTCTGGTCCTACGAGCAAGAGTTGTTTTCTTGTAAGAAGAGTCACTATTGTGCTCCCATTGCCGTACACAGTGCAAATAGCACTCGCGTCTGTTCCCAGTAAGTACAGTGTATTGGACTGAAGAGGAGATACTGTTCTCGTCAGTTTCCTAAGCAGAGTTGAACTAGATATGGCCCGTGTGTGTAAGAAGCACAGTTCTTTTGTTCTGAGCAAGCTCACTGTTTGGATCCCATAGGAAACACAGAAGAGTAGAAGAGTGCTCTTTTCTCAAAAGCAGAGTGTGTTTCTTGTAAGTCTAGCTAGCGTTTGTTTCCCAATCCTAAATGGAGTTGAATCACATCCAGTTTCTGGTCCTACGAGCAAGAGTAGTTTTCTGGTAAGAAGAGTCAATATTGCAATCCCATTGTCATACACAGGGCAAATAGCACAGGCGTCTCTTCCCAGCATGTACAGTGTATTGGACTGAAGAGGAGCTACTGTTCTAGTCAGGTTCCTAAGCAGAGTTGAACTAGATATGGCCTGTGTGTGTAGGAAGCACAGTTCTTTTGTTCTCAGCAAGCTCACTGTTTGGACCCCATAAAAAACACAGTAGAGCAGAAGAGTGCTCTTTTCTCAAAAGCAGAGTGTGTTTCTTGTAGGGCGAGCTAGCGTTTGTTTCCCAGTCCTAAATGGAGTTGAATCACATGCAGTTTCTGGTCCTATGAGCAAGAGTTGTTTTCTGGTAAGAAGAGTCACTATTGTGCTCCCATTGTCATACACAGTGCAAATAGCCCTTGCGTCTGTTCCCAGCAAGTACAGTGTATTGGACTGAAGAGGAGCTACTGTTTTTGTCAGTTTCCTAAGCAGAGTTGAACTAGATATGACCTGTGTGTGTAGGAAGCACAATTCTTTTGTTCTGAGCAAGCTCACTGTTTGGACCCCATAGGAAACACAGTAGAGTAGATGTGTGCCTTATACTCAAAAGCAGAGCGTGTTTCTTGTAAGGCGAGCTAGCGTTTGTTTCCCAGTCCTAAGTGGATTGAATCATATGCAGTTTCTGGTCCTACGAGCAAGAGTTGTTTTCTTGTAAGAAGAGTCACTATTGTGCTCCCATTGCCGTACACAGTGCAAATAGCACTCGCGTCTGTTCCCAGTAAGTACAGTGTATTGGACTGAAGAGGAGCTACTGTTCTCGTCAGTTTCCTAAGCAGAGTTGAACTAGATATGGCCCGTGTGTGTAAGAAGCACAGTTCTTTTGTTCTGAGCAAGCTCACTTTTCGGACCCCATAGGAAACACAGTAGAGTAGATGAGTGCTCTTTTCTCAAAAGCGGAGCTTGTTTAGTGTAAGACGACCTAGCGTTTGCTTCACAGTCCTAAATGGAGTTGAATCACATGCAGTTTCTGGTCCTACGAGCAAGAGTTGTTTTCTGGTAAGAAGAGGCACTATTGCGCTCCCATTGCCATACACAGTGCAAATAGCACTCGCGTCTGCTCTCAGCAAGTACAGTGTATTTGATTGAAGAGGAGCTACTCTTCTTGTCAGTTTCCTAAGCAGACTTGAACTAGATATGGCCCGTGTGTGTAGGAAGCACAGTTCATTTGTTCTGAGCAAGCTCACTCTTCGGACCCCATAGGAAACACAGTAGAGTAGAAGAGTGCTCTTTTCTCAAAAGCAGAGTGTGTTTCTTGTAAGGCGAGCTAGCTTTTGTTTCCCAGTCGTAAATGAAGTTGAATCACATGCAGTTTCTGTTCCTACGAGTAGAGTTGTTTTTTGGTGAGAAGAGTCACTATTGCGCTCCCATTGCCATACACAGTGCAAATAGCACTTGCGTCTGTTCCAATCAAGTACAGTGTATTGGACTGAAGAGGAGATACTGTTCTTGTCAGTTTCCTGAGCAGAGTTGAACTAGATATGGCCTGTGTGTATAGGAAGCACAGTTCTTTTGTACTCAGCAAGCTCACTGTTCTGGCTCTATAGGAAACACAGTAGAGTAGAAGAGTGCTCTTTCCTCCAAAGCAGAGTGTGCTTCTTGCAAGGCGAGCTAGAGTTTGTTTCCCAGTCTTAAATGGAGTTGAATCACATGCAGTTTCTGTTCCTACGAGCAAGCGTTGTTTTCTGGTAAGGAAAGTCACTATTGCGCTCCCATTGCCATACACAGTGCAAATAGCACTCGCGTCTGTTCCCAGCAAGTACAGTGTATTGGACTGAAGAGGAGCTACTGTTCTTGTCAGTTTCCTAAGCAAATTTGAACTAGATATGGCCCGTGTGTTTAGGAAGCACAGTTCTTTTGTTCTGAGCAAGCTCACTCTTTGGATCCCATAGGAAACACAGTAGAGTAGAAGAGTGCTCTTTTCTCAAAAGCAGAGTGTGTTTCTTGTAAGGCGAGCTAGCGTTTGTTTCACAGTCTTAAAGGGAGTTGAATCACATGCAGTTTCTGGTCATATGAGCAAGAGTTGTTTTCTGGTAAGAAGAGTCACTATTGTGCTCCCATTGCCATACACAGTGCAAATAGCACTGGCGTCTGTACCCAGCATGTACAGCGTATTGGACTGAAGAGGATCTACTGTTCTTTTCAGTTTCCTAAGCAGAGTTGAACTAGATATGGCCAGTGTGTGTAGGAAGCACAGTTCTTTTGTTCTGAGCAAGCTCACATTTCGAACCCCATAGGAAACACAGTAGAGTAGAAGAGTGCATTTTTCTCAAAAGCAGAGTGTGTTTCTTGTAAGGCAAGCTAGCGTTTGTTTCAAAGTCCTAAATGGAGTTGAATCACATGCAGTTTCTGGTCCTACGAGCAAGAGTTGTTTTCAGGTAAGAAGAGTCACTATTGCGCTCCCGTTGACATACACTGTGCAAATAGCACTGGTGTCTGTACTCAGCATGTACAGTGTATTGGACTGAAGAGGATCTACTGTTCCTGTCAGTTTCCTAAGCAGAATTGAACTAGATATGGCCCGTGTGTGTAGGAATCACAGTTCTTTTGTTCTGAGCAAGCTCACTGTTTGGACCCTATAGGAAACACAGTAGAGTAGAAGAGTGCTCTTTTCTCAAAAGCAGAGTGTGTTTCTTGTATGGTGAGCTAGTGTTTGTTTCCCAGTCCTAACTGGAGTTGAATCACATGCAGTTTCTGGTCCTACGAGCAAGGGATGTTTTCTGGTAAGAAGAGTCACTATTGCGCTCCCATTGCCATACACAGTGCAAATAGCACTGGCGTCTGTACACAGCATGTACAGTGTATTGGACTGAAGAGGATCTACTGTTCTTGTCAGTTTCCTAAGAAGAATTGAACTAGATATGGCCCATGTGTGTAGGAAGCACAGTTCTTTTGTTCTTAGCAAGCTCACTGTTCTGGCCCTATAGGAAACACAGTAGAGTAGAAGAGTGCTCTTTTCTCAAAAGCAGAGTGTGTTTCTTGTAAGGCGAGCTAGCGTTTGTTTCCCAGTCCTAAATGGAGTTGAATCACATGCAGTTTCCCTTCCTACGAGCAAGAGTTGTTTTCTGGTAAGGAAAGTCACTATTGCGCTCCCATTGCCATACACAGTGTAAATAGCACTCGCGTCTGTTCCCAGCAACAACAGTGTATTGGACTGAGGAGGAGCTACTGTTCTAGTCAGGTTCCTAAGCAGAGTTGACCTAGATATGGCTCGTGTGTAGGAAGCACAGTTCTTTTGTTCTCAGGAAGCTCACTGTTCGGACCCCATAAAAAACACAGTAGAATAGAAGAGTGCTCTTTTCTCAAAAGCAGAGTGTGTTTCTTGTAAGGCGAGCTAGCGTTTGTTTCCCAGTCCTAAATGGAGTTGAATCACATGCAGTTTCTGGTCCTACGAACAAGAGTTGTTTTCTGGTAAGAAGAGTCACTATTTTGCTCCCATTGTCATACACAGTGCAAATAGCCCTCGCGTCTGTTCCCAGCAAGTACAGTGTATTGGACTGAAGAGGAGATACTGTTCTTGTCAGTTTCCTGAGCAGAGTTGAACTAGATATGGCCCGTGTGTATAGGAAGCCCAGTTCTTTTGTTCTGAGCAAACTAACTTTCTGGCCCTATAGGAAACACAGTAGAGTAGATGAGTGCTCTTTTCTCAAAAGCAGAGTGTGTTTCTTGTAAGGTGAGATAGCGTTTGTTTCCCAGTCCTAAATGGCGTTGAATCACATGCAGTTTCTGGACGTACAAGCAAGAGTTGTTTTCTGGTAAGGAAAGTCACAATTGCGCTCCCATTGTCATACACAGGACAAATAGCACTGGCGTCTGTTCCCAGCATGTACAGTGTATTGGACTGAAGAGGATCTACTGTTCTTGTCAGTTTCCTAAGCACAATTGAACTAGATACGGCCATGTGTGTAGGAAGCACAGTTCTTTTGTTCTGAGCAAGCTCACTGTTCTGGCCCTATAGGAAACACAGTAGAGTAGAAGAGTGCTCTTTTCTCAAAAGCAGAGTGTGTTTCTTGTAAGGCAAGATAGCGTTCGCTTCCCAGACCTAAATGGAGTTGAATCACATGCAGTTTCTGGTCCTACAAGCAAGAATTGTTTTCTTGTATGAAGAGTCACTATTGTGCTCCCTTTGCCATACACAGTGCAAATAGCACTCGTGTCTGTTCCCAGCAAGTACAGTGTATTGGACTGAAGAGGAGCTACTGTTCTTGTCAGTTTCCTAAGCAGACTTGAACTAGATATGGCCCGTGTGTGTAGGAAGCACAGTTCATTTGTACTCTGCAAGCTCAATGTTCGGACCCCATAGGAAACACAGTAGAGTAGAAGAGTGCATTTTTCTCAAAAGCAGAGTGTGTTTCTTGTAAGGCCAGCTAGCGTTTGTTTCCCAGTCCTAAATGGAGTTGAAATACACATGCAGTTTCTGGTCCTACGAGCAAGAGTTGTTTTCTGGTAAGAAGAGTCACTATTGTGCTCCCTTTGCCATACACAGTGCAAATAGCCCTCGTGTCTGTTCCCAGCAATGCAGTGTATTGGAATGAAGAGGATCTACTGTTCTTGTCAGTTTCCTAAGCAGAGTTGAACTAGATATGGCCCATGTTTGTAGGAAGCACAGTTCTTTTGTACTCAGCAAGCTCACTGTTCTGGCCCTATAGGAAACACAGTAGAGTAGAAGAGTGCTCTTTCCTCAAAAGCAGAGTGTGTTTTTTGTAAGGCGAGCTAGCGTTTGTTTCGCAGTCCTGAATGGATTTGAATCACATGCAGTTTTCATTCCCACGAGCAATAGTTGTTTTCTGGTAAGGAAAGTCACTATTGTGCTCCCTTTGCCATACACAGTGCAAATAGCACTCGCGTCTGTTCCCAGCAAGTACAGTGTATTGGACTGAAGAGAGCTACTGTTCTTGTCAGTTTCCTAAGCAGAATTGAACTAAATATGGCCTGTGTGTGTAGGAAGCACAGTTCTTTTGTTCTGAGCAAGCTCACTGTTTGGACCCCATAGAAAACACAGTAGAGTAGAAGAGTGCTCTTTTCTCAAAAGCAGAGTGTGTTTCTTGTAAGGCGAGCTAGCGTTTGTTTCCTAGTCCTAATGGAGTTGAATCACATGCAGTTTCTGGACATACGAGCAAGAGTTGTTTTCTGGTAAGAAGAGTCACTATTGCGCTCCCATTGCCATACACTGTGCAAATAGCACTGGCGTCTGTACCCAGCATGTACAGTGTATTGGACTGAAGAGGATCTACTGTTCCTGTCAGTTTCCTAAGCAGAATTGAACTAGATATGGCCCGTGTGTGTAGGAAGCACAGTTCTTTTGTTCTGAGCAAGCTCACTGTTTGGACCCCATAGGAAACAGAGTAGAGTAGAAGTGTGCTGTTTTCTCAAAAGCAGAGTGTGTTTCTTGTAAGGCGAGCTAGCGTTTGTTTCCCAGTCCTAAATGGAGTTGAATCACATGCAGTTTCTGGTCTTACGAGAAAGAGTTGTTTTCTGGTAAGAAGAGTCACTATTGCGCTCCCATTGCCATACACAGTGCAAATAGCACTGGCGTCTGTACACAGCATGTACAGTGTATTGGACTGAAGAGGATCTACTGTTCTTGTCAGTTTCCTAAGAAGAATTGAACTAGATATGGCCCATGTGTGTAGGAAGCACAGTTCTTTTGTTCTTAGCAAGCTCACTGTTCTGGCCCTATAGGAAACACAGTAGAGTAGAAGAGTGCTCTTTTCTCAAAAGCAGAGTGTGTTTCTTGTAAGGCGAGCTAGCGTTTGTTTCCCAGTCCTAAATGGAGTTGAATCACATGCAGTTTCCCTTCCTACGAGCAAGAGTTGTTTTCTGGTAAGGAAAGTCACTATTGCGCTCCCATTGCCATACACAGTGTAAATAGCACTCGCGTCTGTTCCCAGCAAGAACAGTGTATTGGACTGAGGAGGAGCTACTGTTCTAGTCAGGTTCCTAAGCAGAGTTGACCTAGATATGGCCCGTGTGTAGGAAGCACAGTTCTTTTGTTCTCAGGAAGCTCACTGTTCGGACCCCATAAAAAACACAGTAGAATAGAAGAGTGCTCTTTTCTCAAAAGCAGAGTGTGTTTCTTGTAAGGCGAGCTAGCGTTTGTTTCCCAGTCCTAAATGGAGTTGAATCACATGCAGTTTCTGGTCCTACGAACAAGAGTTGTTTTCTGGTAAGAAGAGTCACTATTTTGCTCCCATTGTCATACACAGTGCAAATAGCCCTCGCGTCTGTTCCCAGCAAGTACAGTGTATTGGACTGAAGAGGAGATACTGTTCTTGTCAGTTTCCTGAGCAGAGTTGAACTAGATATGGCCCGTGTGTATAGGAAGCCCAGTTCTTTTGTTCTAAGCAAACTAACTTTCTGGCCCTATAGGAAACACAGTAGAGTAGATGAGTGCTCTTTTCTCAAAAGCAGAGTGTGTTTCTTGTAAGGTGAGATAGCGTTTGTTTCCCAGTCCTAAATGGCGTTGAATCACATGCAGTTTCTGGACGTACAAGCAAGAGTTGTTTTCTGGTAAGGAAAGTCAAAATTGCGCTCCCATTGTCATACACAGGACAAATAGCACTGGCGTCTGTTCCCAGCATGTACAGTGTATTGGACTGAAGAGGATCTACTGTTCTTGTCAGTTTCCTAAGCACAATTGAACTAGATACGGCCATGTGTGTAGGAAGCACAGTTCTTTTGTTCTGAGCAAGCTCACTGTTCTGGCCCTATAGGAAACACAGTAGAGTAGAAGAGTGCTCTTTTCTCAAAAGCAGAGTGTGTTTCTTGTAAGGCAAGATAGCGTTCGCTTCCCAAACCTAAATGGAGTTGAATAACATGCAGTTTCTGGTCCTACAAGCAAGAATTGTTTTCTTGTAAGAAGAGTCACTATTGTGCTCCCTTTGCCATACACAGTGCAAATAGCACTCGTGTCTGTTCCCAGCAAGTACAGTGTATTGGACTGAAGAGGAGCTACTGTTCTTGTCAGTTTCCTAAGCAGACTTGAACTAGATATGGCCCGTGTGTGTAGGAAGCACAGTTCATTTGATCTGAGCAAGCTCACTGTTCGGACCCCATAGGAAACACAGTAGAGTAGAAGAGTGCATTTTTCTCAAAAGCAGAGTGTGTTTCTTGTAAGGCCAGCTAGCGTTTGTTTCCCAGTCCTAAGTGGAGTTGAAATACACATGCAGTTTCTGGTCCTACGAGCAAGAGTTGTTTTCTGGTAAGAAGAGTCACTATTGTGCTCCCTTTGCCATACACAGTGCAAATAGCCCTCGTGTCTGTTCCCAGCAAGTGCAGTGTATTGGAATGAAGAGGATCTACTGTTCTTGTCAGTTTCCTAAGCAGAGTTGAACTAGATATGGCCCATGTTTGTAGGAAGCACAGTTCTTTTGTACTCAGCAAGCTCACTGTTCTGGCCCTATAGGAAACACAGTAGAGTAGAAGAGTGCTCTTTTCTCAAAAGCAGAGTGTGTTTTTTGTAAGGCGAGCTAGCGTTTGTTTCGCAGTCCTGAATGGATTTGAATCACATGCAGTTTTCGTTCCCACGAGCAATAGTTGTTTTCTGGTAAGGAAAGTCACTATTGTGCTCCCTTTGCCATACACAGTGCAAATAGCACTCGCGTCTGTTCCCAGCAAGTACAGTGTATTGGACTGAAGAGGAGCTACTGTTCTTGTCAGTTTCCTAAGCAGAATTGAACTAAATATGGCCTGTGTGTGTAGGAAGCACAGTTCTTTTGTTCTGAGCAAGCTCACTGTTTGGACCCCATAGAAAACACAGTAGAGTAGAAGAGTGCTCTTTTCTCAAAAGCAGAGTGTGTTTCTTGTAAGGCGAGCTAGCGTTTGTTTCCTAGTCCTAATGGAGTTGAATCACATGCAGTTTCTGGACATACGAGCAAGAGTTGTTTTCTGGTAAGAAGAGTCACTATTGCGCTCCCATTGCCATACACTGTGCAAATAGCACTGGCGTCTGTACCCAGCATGTACAGTGTATTGGACTGAAGAGGATCTACTGTTCCTGTCAGTTTCCTAAGCAGAATTGAACTAGATATGGCCCGTGTGTGTAGGAAGCACAGTTCTTTTGTTCTGAGCAAGCTCACTGTTTGGACCCCATAGGAAACAGAGTAGAGTAGAAGTGTGCTGTTTTCTCAAAAGCAGAGTGTGTTTCTTGTAAGGTGAGCTAGCGTTTGTTTCCCAGTCCTAAATGGAGTTGAATCACATGCAGTTTCTGGTCCTACGAGAAAGAGTTGTTTTCTGGTAAGAAGAGTCACTATTGCGCTCCCATTGCCATACACAGTGCAAATAGCACTGGCGTCTGTACACAGCATGTACAGTGTATTGGACTGAAGAGGATCTACTGTTCTTGTCAGTTTCCTAAGAAGAATTGAACTAGATATGGCCCATGTGTGTAGGAAGCACAGTTCTTTTGTTCTTAGCAAGCTCACTGTTCTGGCCCTATAGGAAACACAGTAGAGTAGAAGAGTGCTCTTTCCTCAAAAGCAGAGTGTGTTTCTTGTAAGGCGAGCTAGCGTTTGTTTCCCAGTCCTAAATGGAGTTGAATCACATGCAGTTTCCCTTCCTACGAGCAAGAGTTGTTTTCTGGTAAGGAAAGTCACTATTGTGCTCCCATTGCCATACACAGTGTAAATAGCACTCGCGTCTGTTCCCAGCAAGAACAGTGTATTGGACTGAGGAGGAGCTACTGTTCTAGTCAGGTTCCTAAGCAGAGTTGACCTAGATATGGCCCGTGTGTAGGAAGCACAGTTCTTTTGTTCTCAGGAAGCTCACTGTTCGGACCCCATAAAAAACACAGTAGAATAGAAGAGTGCTCTTTTCTCAAAAGCAGAGTGTGTTTCTTGTAAGGCGAGCTAGCGTTTGTTTCCCAGTCCTAAATGGAGTTGAATCACATGCAGTTTCTGGTCCTACGAACAAGAGTTGTTTTCTGGTAAGAAGAGTCACTATTTTGCTCCCATTGTCATACACAGTGCAAATAGCCCTCGCGTCTGTTCCCAGCAAGTACAGTGTATTGGACTGAAGAGGAGATACTGTTCTTGTCAGTTTCCTGAGCAGAGTTGAACTAGATATGGCCCGTGTGTATACGAAGCCCAGTTCTTTTGTTCTGAGCAAACTAACTTTCTGGCCCTATAGGAAACACAGTAGAGTAGATGAGTGCTCTTTTCTCAAAAGCAGAGTGTGTTTCTTGTAAGGTGAGATAGCGTTTGTTTCCCAGTCCTAAATGGCGTTGAATCACATGCAGTTTCTGGACGTACAAGCAAGAGTTGTTTTCTTTTAAGGAAAGTCAAAATTGCGCTCCCATTGTCATACACAGGAAAAATAGCACTGGCGTCTGTTCCCAGCATGTACAGTGTATTGGACTGAAGAGGATCTACTGTTCTTGTCAGTTTCCTAAGCACAATTGAACTAGATACGGCCATGTGTGTAGGAACCACAGTTCTTTGGTACTCACCAAGCTCACTGTTCTGGCCATATAGGAAACACAGTAGAGTAGAAGAATGCTCTTTCCTCAAAAGCAGAGTGTGTATCTTGTAAGGCGAGCTAGCGTTTGTTTCCCAGTCCTAAATGGAGTTGAATCACATGCAGTTTATGGTCCTACGAGCAAGAGTTGTTTTATGGTAAGAAGAGTCTCTATTGTGCTCCCTTTGCCATACACAGTGCAAATAGCCCTCGCGTCTGTTCCCAGCAAGTACAGTGTATTGGACTGAAGAGGAGCTCATGTTCTTGTCAGTTAACTAAGGAGAGTTGAACGAGATATGGCCCATGTGTGTAGGAAGCACAGTTCTTTTGTACTCAGCAAGCTCACTGTTCTGGCCCTATAGGAAACACAGTAGAGTAGAAGAGTGATCTTTCCTTAAAAGCAGAGTGTGTTTTTTGTAAGGCGAGCGAGCGTTTGTTTCGCAGTCCTAAATGGAGTTGAATCACATGCAGTTTCCGTTCCTAAGAGCAAGAATTGTTTTCTGGTAAGGAAAGTCACTCTTGTGCTCCCATTGCCATACACAGTGCAAATAGCCCTCGCGTCTGTTCCCAGCAAGTACAGTGTATTGGACTGAAGAGGAGCTACTGTTCTTGTCAGTTTCCTAAGCAGAGTTGAACTAGATATGGCCCGAGTGTGTAGGAAGCACAGTTCTTTTGTTCTGAGCAAGCTCACTGTTTGGACCCCATAGGAAACACAGTAGAGTAGAAGAGTGCTCTTTTCTCAAAAGCAGAGTGTGTTTCTTGTAAGGCGAGCTAGCGATTGTTTCCCATTACTAAATGTAGTTGAATCACATGCAGTTTCTGTTCCTATGAGCAAGAGTTGTTTTCTGGTAAGGAAAATCACTCTTGCACTACCATTGCCATACACAGTGCAAATAGCACTGGCGTCTGTTCCCAGCAAGTACAGTGTATTGGACTGAAGAGGAGCTACTGTTTTTGTCAGTTTCCTAAGCAGAGTTGAACTAGATATGACCCGTGTGTGTAGGAAGCACAGTTCTTTTGTTCTGAGCAAGCTCACTCTTTGGACCCCATAGGAAACACAGTAGAGTAGATGTGTGCCCTATTCTCAAAAGCAGAGTGTGTTTTTCGTAAGGCGAGCTAGCATTTGTTTCGCAGTCCTAAATGGAGTTGAATCACATGCAGTTTCCGTTCCTATGAGCAAGAGTTGTTTTCTGGTAAGGAAAGTCACTTTTGTGCTCCCATTGGCATACACAGTGCAAATAGCACTCGCGTCTGTTCCCAGCAAGTACAGTGTATTGGACTGAAGAAGAGCTACTGTTCTTGTCAGGTTCCTAAGCAGAATTGAACTAGATATGGCCCGTGTGTGTAGGAAGCACAGTTCTTTTGTTCTGAGCAAGCTCACTGTTCTGGCCCTATAGGAAACACAGTAGAGTAGAAGAGTGCTCTTTTCTCAAAAGCAGAGTGTGTTTCTTGTAAGGCGAGCTAGCGTTTGTTTCCCAGTCCTAAATGGAGTTGAATCACATGCAGTTTATGGTCCTACGAGCAAGAGTTGTTTTATGGTAAGAAGAGTCTCTATTGCGCTCCCATTGAAATACACAGTGCAAATAGCACTGGCGTCTGTACCCAGCATGTAGAGTGTATTGGACTGAAGAGGTTCTACTGTTCTTGTCAGTTTCCTAAGCAGAATTGAACTAGATATGGCCCGTGTGTGTAGGAAGCACAGTTTTTTGTTCTGAGCAAGCTCACTGTTTTAGCCCTATAGGAAACACAGTAGAGTAGAAGAGTGCTCTTTTCTCAAAAGCAGAGTGTGTTTCTTGTAAGGCGAGCTAGCGTTTGTTTCCCAGTCCTAAATGGAGTTGAATCACATGCAGTTTCTGGTCCCACGAGCAAGAGTTTTTTTTCTGGTAATAAGAGTCACTATTGCGCTCCCTTTGTGATAATAAGCGCAAATAGCACTGGCCTCTGTTCCCAGCATGTACAGTGTATTAGACTGAAGAGGATCTACTGTTCTTGTCAGTTTCCTAAGCAGAGTTGAACTAGATATGGCCCATGTGTGTAGGGAGCACAGTTCCTTTGTACTCAGCAAGCTCACTGTTCTGGCCCAATTGGAAACACAGGAGAGGAGAAGAGTGCTCTTTCATTAAAACAGAGTGTGTTTCTTGTAAGGCGAGCTAGCGTTTGTTTCCCAGTCCTTAAAGAAGTTGAATCACATGCAGTTTCTGGTCCTATGACCAAGAGTTGTTTTCTGGTAAGAAGAGTCACTATTGCGTTCCCATTGCCATACACAGTACAAAAAGCACTGTCGTCTGTTCCCAGCATGTACAGTGTATTGGACTGAAGAGGATCTACTGTTCTTGTCAGTTTCCTAAGCAGAATTGAACAAGATATGGCCGTGTGTGTAGGAAGCACAGTTCTCTTGTTCTGAGCAAGCTCACATTTCGAACCCCATAGGAAACACAGTAGAGTAGAAGAGTGCATTTTTCTCAAAAGCAGAGTGTGTTTCTTGTAAGGCAGGCTAGCGTTTGTATCCCAGTCCTAAATGGAGTTGAAATACACATGCAGTTTCTGGTCTTACGAGCAAGAGTTGTTTTCTGGTAAGAAGAGTCACTATTGTGCTCCCTTTGCCATACACAGTGCAAATAGCCCTCGCCTCTGTTCCCAGCAAGTACAGTGTATTGGACTGAAGAGGCGCTACTGTTCTTGTCAGTTTCCTAAGCAGAATTGAACTAGACATGGCCCGTGTGTGTAGGAAGCACAGTTCTTTTGTTCTGAGCAAGCTCACTGTTTGGACCCCATAGGAAACACAGTAGAGTAGAAGAGTGCTCTTTTCTCAAAAGCAGAGTGTGTTTCTTGTAAGGCGAGCTAGCGTTTGTTTCCCAGTCCTAAATGGAGTTGAATCACATGCAGTTTCTGGTCCTACGAGCAAGAGTTGTTTTCTGGTAAGAAGAGTCACTATTGCGCCCCCATTGCCATACACAGTGCAAATAGCACTGGCCTCTGTTCCCAGCATGTACAGTGTATTGCCTGAAGAGGATATACTGTTATTGTCAGGTTCCTAAGCAGAGTTGAACTAGATATGGCCCATGTGTGTAGGAAGCACAGTTCTTTTGTACTCAGCAAGCTCACTGTTCTGCCCATATGGGAAACACAGTAGAGTAGAAGAATGCTCTTTCCTCAAAAGCAGAGTGTGTTTCTTTTAAGGCTAGCTAGCGTTTGTTTCCCAGTCCTAAATGGAGTTGAATCACATGCAGTTTCCGTTCCTCCGAGCAAGAGTTGTTTTCTGGAAAGGAAAGGCACTATTTCTCTCCCATTGCCATACACAGTGCAAATAGCACTCGCGTCTGTTCCCAGCAAGTACAGTGTATTGGACTGAAGAGGAGCTACTGTTCTTGTCAGTTTCCTAAGCAGAATTGAACTAGTTATGGCCCGTGTGTGTCGGAAGCACAGTTCTTTTGTTCTGAGCAAGCTCACATTTGGACCCCATAGGAAACACAGTAGAGTAGAAGAGTGCTTTTTTCTCCAAAGCAGAATGTGTTTCTTGTAAGGGGAGCTAGCGTTTGTTTCCCAGTCCTAAATAGAGTTGAATCCCTTGCAGTTTCTGGTCCTACGAGCAAGAGTTGTTTTCTGGTAAGAAGAGTCACTATTGCGCTCCCATTGTCACACACAGGGCAAATAGCAGTGGCTTCTGTCCCAGCATGTACAGTCTGTTGGACTGAAGAGGTTCTACTGTTCTTGTCAGTTTCCTAAGCAGAATTGAACAAGATATGGCCCGTGTGTGTAGGAAGCACAGTTCTTTTGTTCTGAGCAAGCTCACATTTCGAACCCCATAGGAAAAACAGTAAAGTAGAAGAGTGCATTTTTCTCAAGAGCAGAGTGTGTTTCATGTAAGGCGAGCTAGCGTTTGTTTCCCAGTCCTAAATGGAGTTGAAATACACATGCAGTTTTGGTCTTACAAGCAAGAGTTGTTTTCTGGTTTTGAAGAGTCACTACTGTGCTCCCTTTGCCATACACAGTGCAAATAGCCCTCGCGTCTGTTCCCAGCAAGTACAGTGTATTGGACTGAAGAGGAGCTCATGTTCTTGTCAGTTAACTAAGAAGAGTTGAACGAGATATGGCCCATGTGTGTAGGAAGCACAGTTCTTTTGTACTCAGCAAGCTCACTGTTCTGGCCCTATAGGAAACACAGTAGAGTAGAAGAGTGCTCTTTCCTCAAAAGCAGAGTGTGTTTCTTGTAAGGCGAGCTAGCATTTGTTTCCCAGTCCTAAATGGAGTTGAATCACATGCAGTTTATGGTCCTACGAGCAAGAGTTGTTTTATGGTAAGAAGAGTCTCTATTGCGCTCCCATTGCCATACACAGTGCAAATAGCACTGGCGTCTGCACCCAGCATGTACAGTGTATTGGACTGAAGAGGTTCTACTGTTCTTGTCAGTTTCCTAAGCAGAATTGAACTAGATATGGCCCGTGTGTGTAGGAAGCACAGTTTTTTGTTCTGAGCAAGCTCACTGTTTTGGCCCCATAGGAAACACAGTAGAGTAGAAGAGTGCTCTTTTCTCAAAAGCAGAGTGTGTTTCTTGTAAGGCGAGCTAGCGTTTGTTTCCCAGTCCTAAATGGAGTTGAAACACATGCAGTTTCTGGTCCTACGAGCAAGAGTTTTTTCTGGTAAGAAGAGTCACTATTGCGCTCCCATTGTCATGCACAGGGCAAATTGCACGGGCCTCTGTTCCCAGCATGTACAGTGTATTGGACTGAAATGGATCTACTGTTCTTGTCAGTTTCCTAAGCAGAGTTGAACTAGATATGGCCCGTGTGTGTAGGAAGCACAGTTCTTTTGTTCTAAGCAAGCTCACTGTTCGGACCCCATAGGAAACACAGTAGAGTAGAATAGTGCTCTTTTCTCAAAAGCAGAGTGTGTTTCTTGTAAGGCGAGCTAGCGTTTGTTTCCCAGTCCTAAATGGAGTTGAATCACATGGAGTTTCTGGTCATACGATCAAGAGTTGTTTTCTGGTAAGAAGTGTCACTATTGCGCTCCCATTGTCACACACAGGGCAAATAGAACTGGCGTCTGTTCCCAGCATGTACAGTCTATTGGACTGAAGAGGAGCTACTATTTTTGTCAGTTTCCTAAGCAGAATTGAACTAGATATGGCCCGTGTGTGTAGGAAGCACAGTTTTTTGTTCTGAGCAAGCTCACTGTTTTGGCCCCATAGGAAAAACAGTAGAGTAGAAGAGTGCTCTTTTCTCAAAAGCAGAGTGTGTTTCTTGTAAGGCGAGCTAGCGTTTGTTTCCCAGTCCTAAATGGAGTTGAATCACATGCAGTTTCTGGTCCTATGAGCAAGAGTTTTTTCTGGTAATAAGAGTCACTATTGCGCTCCCATTGTCATACTCGGGGCAAATAGCACTGTCCTCTGTTCCCAGGATGTACAGTGTATTGGACTGAAGAGGAGCTACTGTTCTTGTCAGGTTCCTAAGCAGAGTTGAACTAGATATGGCCCATGTGTGTAAAAAACACAGTTCTTTTGTACTCAGCAAGCTCACTGTTCTGGCCCTATAGGAAACACAGTAGAGTAGAAGAGTTCTCTTTCCTCAAAAGCAGAGTGTGTTTTTTGTAAGCCGAGCTAGCGTTTGTTTCGCAGTCCTAAATGGAGTTGAATCACATGCAGTTCCCTTCCTACGAGCAAGAGTTGTTTTCTGGTAAGGAAAGTCACTCTTGCGTTCCCATTGCCATACACAGTGCAAACAGCCCTCGCTTCTGTTCCCAGCAAGTACAGTGTATTGGACTGAAGAGGAGCTACTATTCTTGTCAGTTTCCTAAGCAGAATTGAACTAGATATGGCCCGTGTGTGTAGGAAGCACAGTTCTTTTGTTCTGAGCAAGCTCACTGTTTGGACCCCATAGGACACACAGTAGAGTAGAAGAGTGCTCTATTCTCAAAAGCAGAGTGTGTTTCTTGTAAGGCAAGCTAGCGTTTGTTTCCCAGTCCTAAATGGAGTTGAATCACAAGCAGTTTCTGGTCCTACAAGCAAGAGTTTTTTCTGGTAAGAAGAGTCACTATTGCGCTCCCATTGTCATGCACAGGGCAAATTGCACTGGCCTCTGTTCCCAGCATGTACAGTGTATTGGACTGAAATGGATCTACTGTTCTTGTCAGTTTCCTAAGCAGAGTTGAACTAGATATGGCCCGTGTGTGTAGGAAGCACAGTTCTTTTGTTCTGAGCAAGCTCACTGTTCGGACCCCACAGGAAACACAGTAGAGTAGAAGAGTGCTCTTTTCTCAAAAGCAGAGTGTGTTTCTTGTAAGGCGAGCTAGCGTTTGTTTCCCAGTCCTAAATGGAGTTGAATCACATGCAGTTTCTGGTCCTATGAGCAAGAGTTTTTTCTGGTAATAAGAGTCACTATTGCGCTCCCATTGCCGTACACTGTTCAAATAGCACTCGCGTCTGTTCCCAGTAAGTACAGTGTATTGGACTGAAGAGGAGCTACTGTTCTCGTCAGTTTCCTAAGCAAAGTTGAACTAGATATGGCCCGTGTGTGTAGGAAGCACAGTTCTTTTGTTCTGAGCAAGCTCACTGTTCTGGCCCTATAGGAAACACAGTAGAGTAGAAGAGTGCTCTTTCCTCAAAAGCAGAGTGTGTTTTTTGTAAGGCAAGCTAGCATTTGTCGCAGTCCTAAATGGAGTTGAATCACATGCAGTTTATGGTCCTACGAGCAAGAGTTGTTTTATGGTAAGAAGAGTCTCTATTGGGCTCCCATTGCCATACACAGTGCAAATAGCACTGGCGTCTGCACCCAGCATGTACAGTGTATTGGACTGAAGAGGTTCTACTGTTCTTGTCAGTTTCCTAAGCAGAATTGAACTAGATATGGCCCGTGTGTGTAGGAAGCACAGTTTTTTGTTCTGAGCAAGCTCACTGTTTTGGCCCCATAGGAAAAACAGTAGAGTAGAAGAGTGCTCTTTTCTCAAAAGCAGAGTGTGTTTCTTGTAAGGCGAGCTAGCGTTTGTTTCCCAGTCCTAAATGGAGTTGAATCACATGCAGTTTCTGGTCCTATGAGCAAGAGTTTTTTCTGGTAATAAGAGTCACTATTGCGCTCCCATTGTCATACTCGGGGCAAATAGCACTGTCCTCTGTTCCCAGGATGTACAGTGTATTGGACTGAAGAGGAGCTACTGTTCTTGTCAGGTTCCTAAGCAGAGTTGAACTAGATATGGCCCATGTGTGCAGGGAGCACAGTTCTTTTGTACTCAGCAAGCTCACTGTTCTGGCCCAATTGGAAACACAGTAGAGGAGAAGAGTGCTCTTTCATCAAAACAGAGTGTGTTTCTTGTAAGGTGAGCTAGCGTTTGTTTCCCAGTCCTAAAAGAAGTTGAATCACATGCAGTTTCTGGTCCTATGACCAAGAGTTGTTTTCTGGTAAGAAGAGTCACTATTGCGTTCCCATTGCCATACACAGTGCAAATAGCACTGGCGTCTGTACCCAGCATGTACAGTGTATTGGACTGAAGAGGATCTACTGTTCTTGTCAGTTTCCTAAGAGGAATTGAACAAGATATGGCCCGTGTGTGTAGGAAGCACAGTTCTTTTGTTCTGAGCAAGCTCACTGTTTTGGCCCTATAGGAAACACAGTAGAGTAGAAGAGTGCTCTTTCCTCAAAAGCAGAGTGTGTTTCTTGTAAAGCGAGCTAGCGTTTGTATCCCAGTCCTAAATGGAGTTGAATCACATGCAGTTTCTGGTCCTACGAGCAAGAGTTTTTTCTGGTAATAAGAGTCACTATTGCGCTCCCATTGTCATACTCAGGGCAAATAGCACTGTCCTCTGTTCCCAGGATGTTCAGTGTATTGGACTGAAGAGGATCTACTGTTCTTGTCAGGTTCCTAAGCAGAGTTGAACTAGATAAGGCCCATGTGTGTAGGAAGCACAGTTCTTTTGTACTCAGAAAGCTCACTGTTCTGGCCCTATAGGAAACACAGTAGAGTAGAAGAGTGCTCTTTCCTCAAAAGCAGAGTGTGTTTTTCGTAAGGCGAGCTAGCATTTGTTTCGCAGTCCTAAATGGAGTTGAATCACATGCAGTTTCCGTTCCTATGAGCAAGAGTTGTTTTCTGGTAAGGAAAGTCACTTTTGTGCTCCCATTGGCATACACAGTGCAAATAGCACTCGCGTCTGTTCCCAGCAAGTACAGTGTATTGGACTGAAGAAGAGCGACTGTTCTTGTCAGGTTCCTAAGCAGAATTGAACTAGATATGGCCCGTGTGTGTAGGAAGCACAGTTCTTTTGTTCTGAGCAAGCTCACTGTTCTGGCCCTATAGGAAACACAGTAGAGTAGAAGAGTGCTCTTTTCTCAAAAGCAGAGTGTGTTTCTTGTAAGGCGAGCTAGCGTTTGTTTCCCAGTCCTAAATGGAGTTGAATCACATGCAGTTTATGGTCCTATGAGCAAGAGTTGTTTTATGGTAAGAAGAGTCTCTAATGCGCTCCCATTGCCATACACAGTGCAAATAGCACTGCTGTCTGTACCCAGCATGTACAGTGTATTGGACTGAAGAGGTTCTACTGTTCTTGTCAGTTTCCTAAGCAGAATTGAACTAGATATGGCCCGTGTGTGTAGGAAGCACAGTTTTTTTTTCTGAGCAAGCTCACTGTTTTGGCCCTATAGGAAAAACAGTAGAGTAGAAGAGTGCTCTTTTCTCAAAAGCAGATTGTGTTTCTTGTAAGGCGAGCTAGCGTTTGTTTCCCAGTCCTAAATGGAGTTGAATCACATGCAGTTTCTGGTCCTACGAGCAAGAGTTTTTTTTCTGGTAATAAGAGTCACTATTGTGCTCCCTTTGTGATAATCAGGGCAAATAGCACTGTCCTCTGTTCCCAGGATGTTCAGTGTATTGGACTGAAGAGGATCTACTGTTCTTGTCAGTTTCCTAAGCAGAGTTGAACTAGATATGGCCCATGTGTGTAGGGAGCACAGTTCTTTTGTACTCAGCAAGCTCACTGTTCTGGCCCAATTGGAAACACAGTAGAGGAGAAGAGTGCTCTTTCATCAAAACAGAGTGTGTTTCTTGTAAGGCGAGCTAGCGTTTGTTTCCCAGTCCTAAAAGAAGTTGAATCACATGCAGTTTCTGGTCTATGACCAAGAGTTGTTTTCTGGTAAGAAGAGTCACTATTGCGTTCCCATTGCCATACACAGTACAAATAGCCCTGGCGTCTGTACCCAGCATGTACAGAGTATTGGACTGAAGAGGATCTACTGTTCTTGTCAGTTTCCTAAGCAGAATTGAACAAGATATGGCCCGTGTGTGTAGGAAGCACAGTTCTTTTGTTCTGAGCAAGCTCACATTTCGAACCCCATAGGAAACACAGTAGAGTAGAAGAGTGCATTTTTCTCAAAAGCAGAGTGTGTTTTTTGTAAAGCGAGCTAGCATTTGTCGCAGTCCTAAATGGAGTTGAATCACATGCAGTTTATGGTCCTACGAGCAAGAGTTGTTTTATGGTAAGAAGAGTCTCTATTGCGCTCCCATTGCCATACACAGTGCAAATAGCACTGGCGTCTGCACCCAGCATGTACAGTGTATTGGACTGAAGAGGTTCTACTGTTCTTGTCAGTTTCCTAAGCAGAATTGAACTAGATATGGCCCGTGTGTGTAGGAAGCACAGTTTTTTGTTCTGAGCAAGCTCACTGTTTTGGCCCCATAGGAAACACAGTAGAGTAGAAGAGTGCTCTTTTCTCAAAAGCAGAGTGTGTTTCTTGTAAGGCGAGCTAGCGTTTGTATCCCAGTCCTAAAAGAAGTTGAATCACATGCAGTTTCTGGTCCTATGACCAAGAGTTGTTTTCTGGTAAGAAGAGTCACTATTGCGTTCCCATTGCCATACACAGTGCAAATAGCCCTGGCTTCTGTAACCAGCATGTACAGTGTATTGGACTGAAGAGGATCTACTGTTCTTGTCAGTTTCCTAAGCAGAATTGAACAAGATATGGCCCGTGTGTGTAGGAAGCACAGTTCTTTTGTTCTGAGCAAGCTCACATTTCGAACCCCATAGGAAACACAGTAGAGTAGAAGAGTGCATTTTTCTCAAAAGCAGAGTGTGTTTCTTGTAAGGCGAGCTAGCGTTTGTTTCCCAGTCCTAAATGGAGTTGAAATACACATGCAGTTTCTGGTCTTACGAGCAAGAGTTGTTTTCTGGTAAGAAGAGTCACTATTGTGCTCCCTTTGCCATACACAGTGCAAATAGCCCTCGCGTCTGTTCCCAGCAAGTACAGTGTATTGGACTGAAGAGGAGCTACTGTTCTTGTCAGTTTCCTAAGCAGAATTGAACTAGATATGGCCCGTGTGTGTAGGAAGCACAGTTCTTTTGTTCTGAGCAAGCTCACTGTTTGGACCCCATAGGAAACACAGTAGAGTAGAAGAGTGCTCTTTTCTCAAAAGCAGAGTGTGTTTCTTGTAAGGCGAGCTAGCGTTTGTATCCCAGTCCTAAATGGAGTTGAATCACATGCAGTTTCTGGTCCTACGAGCAAGAGTTTTTTCTGGTAAGAAGAGTCACTATTGCGCTCCCATTGTCATACTCAGGGCAAATAGCACTGTCCTCTGTTCCCAGGATGTACAGTGTATTGGACTGAAGAGGATCTACTGTTCTTGTCAGGTTCCTAAGCAGAGTTGAACTAGATATGGCCCATGTGTGTAAAAAACACAGTTCTTTTGTACTCAGCAAGCTCACTGTTCTGGCCCTATAGGAAACACAGTAGAGTAGAAGAGTGCTCTTTCCTCAAAAGCAGAGTGTGTTTTTTGTAAGCCGAGCTAGCGTTTGTTTCGCAGTCCTAAATGGAGTTGAATCACATGCAGTTCCGTTCCTACGAGCAAGAGTTGTTTTCTGGTAAGGAAAGTCACTCTTGCGTTCCCATTGCCATACACAGTGCAAACAGCCCTCGCTTCTGTTCCCAGCAAGTACAGTGTATTGGACTGATGAGGAGCTACTATTCTTGTCAGTTTCCTAAGCAGAATTGAACTAGATATGGCCCCTGTGTGAAGGAAGCACAGTTCTTTTGTTCTGAGCAAGCTCACTGTTTGGACCCCATAGGACACACAGTAGAGTAGAAGAGTGCTCTTTTCTCAAAAGCAGAGTGTGTTTCTTGTAAGGCGAGCTAGCGTTTGTTTCCCAGTCCTAAATGGAGTTGAATCACATGCAGTTTCTGGTCCTACGAGCAAGAGTTTTTTCTGGTAAGAAGAGTCACTATTGCGCTCCCATTGTCATGCACAGGGCAAATTGCACGGGCCTCTGTTCCCAGCATGTACAGTGTATTGGACTGAAATGGATCTACTGTTCTTGTCAGTTTCCTAAGCAGAGTTGAACTAGATATGGCCCATGTGTGTAGGAAGCACAGTTCTTTTGTTCTGAGCAAGCTCACTGTTCGGACCCCATAGGAAACACAGTAGAGTAGAATAGTGCTCTTTTCTCAAAAGCAGAGTGTGTTTCTTGTAAGGCGAGCTAGCGTTTGTTTCCCAGTCCTAAATGGAGTTGAATCACATGGAGTTTCTGGTCATACGATCAAGAGTTGTTTTCTGGTAAGAAGTGTCACTATTGCGCTCCCATTGTCACACACAGGGCAAATAGAACTGGCGTCTGTTCCCAGCATGTACAGTCTATTGGACTGAAGAGGAGCTACTATTTTTGTCAGTTTCCTAAGCAGAGTTGAACTAGATATGACCCGTGTGTGTAGGAAGCACAGTTCTTTTGTTCTGAGCAAGCTCACTCTTTGGACCCCATAGGAAACACAGTAGAGTAGATGTGTGCCCTATTCTCAAAAGCAGAGCATGTTTCTTGTAAGGCGAGCTAGCGTTTGTTTCCCAGTCCTAAGTGGATTGAATCAAATGCAGTTTCTGGTCCTACGAGCAAGAGTTATTTTCTGGTAAGAAGAGTCACTATTGTGCTCCAATTGCCGTACACTGTACAAATAGCACTCGCGTCTGTTCCCAGTAAGTACAGTGTATTGGACTGAAGAGGAGCTACTGTTCTCGTCAGTTTCCTAAGCAAAGTTGAACTAGATATGGCCCGTGTGTGTAGGAAGCACATTTCTTTTGTTCTGAGCAAGCTCACTGTTCTGGCCCTATAGGAAACACAGTAGAGTAGAAGAGTGCTCTTTTCTCAAAAGCAGAGTGTGTTTCTTGTAAGGTGAGCTAGTGTTTGTTTCCCAGTCCTAAATGGAGTTGAATCACATGCAGTTTCTGGTCCCACAAGCAAGAGTTGTGTTTTGGTAAGAAGAGTCACTATTGCGCTCCCATTGTCATACACAGGGCAAATAGCACTGGCCTCTGTTCCCAGCATGTACAGTGTAGTGGACTGAAGAGGATCTACTGTTCTTGTCAGGTTCCTAAGCAGAGTTGAACTAGATAAGGCCCATGTGTGTAGGAAGCACAGTTCTTTTGTACTCAGAAAGCTCACTGTTCTGGCCCTATAGGAAACACAGTAGAGTAGAAGAGTGCTCTTTCCTCAAAAGCAGAGTGTGTTTTTCGTAAGGCGAGCTAGCATTTGTTTCGCAGTCCTAAATGGAGTTGAATCACATGCAGTTTCCGTTCCTATGAGCAAGAGTTGTTTTCTGGTAAGGAAAGTCACTTTTGTGCTCCCATTGGCATACACAGTGCAAATAGCACTCGCGTCTGTTCCCAGCAAGTACAGTGTATTGGACTGAAGAAGAGCTACTGTTCTTGTCAGGTTCCTAAGCAGAATTGAACTAGATATGGCCCGTGTGTGTAGGAAGCACAGTTCTTTTGTTCTGAGCAAGCTCACTTTTCTGGCCCTATAGGAAACACAGTAGAGTAGAAGAGTGCTCTTTTCTCAAAAGCAGAGTGTGTTTCTTGTAAGGCGAGCTAGCGTTTGTTTCCCAGTCCTAAATGGAGTTGAATCAGATGCAGTTTATGGTCCTACGAGCAAGAGTTGTTTTATGGTAAGAAGAGTCTCTATTGCGCTCCCATTGCCATACACAGTGCAAATAGCACTGGCGTCTGTACCCAGCATGTACAGTGTATTGGACTGAAGAGGTTCTACTGTTCTTGTCAGTTTCCTAAGCAGAGTTGAACTAGATATGGCCCGTGTGTGTAGGAAGCACAGTTTTTTGTTCTGAGCAAGCTCACTGTTTTAGCCCTATAGGAAACACAGTAGAGTAGAAGAGTGCTCTTTTCTCAAAAGCAGAGTGTGTTTCTTGTAAGGCGAGCTAGCGTTTGTTTCCCAGTCCTAAATGGAGTTGAATCACATGCAGTTTCTGGTCCCACGAGCAAGAGTTTTTTTTCTGGTAATAAGAGTCACTATTGCGCTCCCTTTGTGATAATAAGCGCAAATAGCACTGGCCTCTGTTCCCAGCATGTACAGTGTATTAGACTGAAGAGGATCTACTGTTCTTGTCAGTTTCCTAAGCAGAGTTGAACTAGATATGGCCCATGTGTGTAGGGAGCACAGTTCCTTTGTACTCAGCAAGCTCACTGTTCTGGCCCAATTGGAAACACAGGAGAGGAGAAGAGTGCTCTTTCATCAAAACAGAGTGTGTTTCTTGTAAGGCGAGCTAGCGTTTGTTTCCCAGTCCTTAAAGAAGTTGAATCACATGCAGTTTCTGGTCCTATGACCAAGAGTTTTTTTCTGGTAAGAAGAGTCACTATTGCGTTCCCATTGCCATACACAGTACAAAAAGCACTGTCGTCTGTTCCCAGCATGTACAGTGTATTGGACTGAAGAGGATCTACTGTTCTTGTCAGTTTCCTAAGCAGAATTGAACAAGATATGGCTGTGTGTAGGAAGCACAGTTCTTTTGTTCTGAGCAAGCTCACATTTCGAACCCCATAGGAAACACAGTAGAGTAGAAGAGTGCATTTTTCTCAAAAGCAGAGTGTGTTTCTTGTAAGGCAGGCTAGCGTTTGTATCCCAGTCCTAAATGGAGTTGAAATACACATGCAGTTTCTGGTCTTACGAGCAAGAGTTGTTTTCTGGTAAGAAGAGTCACTATTGTGCTCCCTTTGCCATACACAGTGCAAATAGCCCTCGCCTCTGTTCCCAGCAAGTACAGTGTATTGGACTGAAGAGGAGCTACTGTTCTTGTCAGTTTCCTAAGCAGAATTGAACTAGACATGGCCCGTGTGTGTAGGAAGCACAGTTCTTTTGTTCTGAGCAAGCTCACTGTTTGGACCCCATAGGA
This sequence comes from Peromyscus eremicus, assembly GCF_949786415.1. Taxonomy (NCBI): domain Eukaryota; kingdom Metazoa; phylum Chordata; class Mammalia; order Rodentia; family Cricetidae; genus Peromyscus; species Peromyscus eremicus. The sequence goes on from NW_026736526.1 coordinate 63,484, forward strand.
AACACAGTAGAGTAGAAGAGTGCTCTTTTCTCAAAAGCAGAGTGTGTTTCTTGTAAGGCGAGCTAGCGTTTGTTTCCCAGTCCTAAATGGAGTTGAATCACATGCAGTTTCTGGTCCTACGAGCAAGAGTTGTTTTCTGGTAAGAAGAGTCACTATTGCGCCCCCATTGCCATACACAGTGCAAATAGCACTGGCCTCTGTTCCCAGCATGTACAGTGTATTGCCTGAAGAGGATATACTGTTATTGTCAGGTTCCTAAGCAGAGTTGAACTAGATATGGCCCATGTGTGTAGGAAGCACAGTTCTTTTGTACTCAGCAAGCTCACTGTTCTGCCCATATGGGAAACACAGTAGAGTAGAAGAATGCTCTTTCCTCAAAAGCAGAGTGTGTTTCTTTTAAGGCTAGCTAGCGTTTGTTTCCCAGTCCTAAATGGAGTTGAATCACATGCAGTTTCCGTTCCTCCGAGCAAGAGTTGTTTTCTGGAAAGGAAAGGCACTATTTCTCTCCCATTGCCATACACAGTGCAAATAGCACTCGCGTCTGTTCCCAGCAAGTACAGTGTATTGGACTGAAGAGGAGCTACTGTTCTTGTCAGTTTCCTAAGCAGAATTGAACTAGTTATGGCCCGTGTGTGTCGGAAGCACAGTTCTTTTGTTCTGAGCAAGCTCACATTTGGACCCCATAGGAAACACAGTAGAGTAGAAGAGTGCTTTTTTCTCCAAAGCAGAATGTGTTTCTTGTAAGGGGAGCTAGCGTTTGTTTCCCAGTCCTAAATAGAGTTGAATCCCTTGCAGTTTCTGGTCCTACGAGCAAGAGTTGTTTTCTGGTAAGAAGAGTCACTATTGCGCTCCCATTGTCACACACAGGGCAAATAGCAGTGGCTTCTGTCCCAGCATGTACAGTCTGTTGGACTGAAGAGGTTCTACTGTTCTTGTCAGTTTCCTAAGCAGAATTGAACAAGATATGGCCCGTGTGTGTAGGAAGCACAGTTCTTTTGTTCTGAGCAAGCTCACATTTCGAACCCCATAGGAAAAACAGTAAAGTAGAAGAGTGCATTTTTCTCAAGAGCAGAGTGTGTTTCATGTAAGGCGAGCTAGCGTTTGTTTCCCAGTCCTAAATGGAGTTGAAATACACATGCAGTTTTGGTCTTACAAGCAAGAGTTGTTTTCTGGTTTTGAAGAGTCACTACTGTGCTCCCTTTGCCATACACAGTGCAAATAGCCCTCGCGTCTGTTCCCAGCAAGTACAGTGTATTGGACTGAAGAGGAGCTCATGTTCTTGTCAGTTAACTAAGAAGAGTTGAACGAGATATGGCCCATGTGTGTAGGAAGCACAGTTCTTTTGTACTCAGCAAGCTCACTGTTCTGGCCCTATAGGAAACACAGTAGAGTAGAAGAGTGCTCTTTCCTCAAAAGCAGAGTGTGTTTCTTGTAAGGCGAGCTAGCATTTGTTTCCCAGTCCTAAATGGAGTTGAATCACATGCAGTTTATGGTCCTACGAGCAAGAGTTGTTTTATGGTAAGAAGAGTCTCTATTGCGCTCCCATTGCCATACACAGTGCAAATAGCACTGGCGTCTGCACCCAGCATGTACAGTGTATTGGACTGAAGAGGTTCTACTGTTCTTGTCAGTTTCCTAAGCAGAATTGAACTAGATATGGCCCGTGTGTGTAGGAAGCACAGTTTTTTGTTCTGAGCAAGCTCACTGTTTTGGCCCCATAGGAAACACAGTAGAGTAGAAGAGTGCTCTTTTCTCAAAAGCAGAGTGTGTTTCTTGTAAGGCGAGCTAGCGTTTGTTTCCCAGTCCTAAATGGAGTTGAAACACATGCAGTTTCTGGTCCTACGAGCAAGAGTTTTTTCTGGTAAGAAGAGTCACTATTGCGCTCCCATTGTCATGCACAGGGCAAATTGCACGGGCCTCTGTTCCCAGCATGTACAGTGTATTGGACTGAAATGGATCTACTGTTCTTGTCAGTTTCCTAAGCAGAGTTGAACTAGATATGGCCCGTGTGTGTAGGAAGCACAGTTCTTTTGTTCTAAGCAAGCTCACTGTTCGGACCCCATAGGAAACACAGTAGAGTAGAATAGTGCTCTTTTCTCAAAAGCAGAGTGTGTTTCTTGTAAGGCGAGCTAGCGTTTGTTTCCCAGTCCTAAATGGAGTTGAATCACATGGAGTTTCTGGTCATACGATCAAGAGTTGTTTTCTGGTAAGAAGTGTCACTATTGCGCTCCCATTGTCACACACAGGGCAAATAGAACTGGCGTCTGTTCCCAGCATGTACAGTCTATTGGACTGAAGAGGAGCTACTATTTTTGTCAGTTTCCTAAGCAGAATTGAACTAGATATGGCCCGTGTGTGTAGGAAGCACAGTTTTTTGTTCTGAGCAAGCTCACTGTTTTGGCCCCATAGGAAAAACAGTAGAGTAGAAGAGTGCTCTTTTCTCAAAAGCAGAGTGTGTTTCTTGTAAGGCGAGCTAGCGTTTGTTTCCCAGTCCTAAATGGAGTTGAATCACATGCAGTTTCTGGTCCTATGAGCAAGAGTTTTTTCTGGTAATAAGAGTCACTATTGCGCTACCATTGTCATACTCGGGGCAAATAGCACTGTCCTCTGTTCCCAGGATGTACAGTGTATTGGACTGAAGAGGAGCTACTGTTCTTGTCAGGTTCCTAAGCAGAGTTGAACTAGATATGGCCCATGTGTGTAAAAAACACAGTTCTTTTGTACTCAGCAAGCTCACTGTTCTGGCCCTATAGGAAACACAGTAGAGTAGAAGAGTTCTCTTTCCTCAAAAGCAGAGTGTGTTTTTTGTAAGCCGAGCTAGCGTTTGTTTCGCAGTCCTAAATGGAGTTGAATCACATGCAGTTCCCTTCCTACGAGCAAGAGTTGTTTTCTGGTAAGGAAAGTCACTCTTGCGTTCCCATTGCCATACACAGTGCAAACAGCCCTCGCTTCTGTTCCCAGCAAGTACAGTGTATTGGACTGAAGAGGAGCTACTATTCTTGTCAGTTTCCTAAGCAGAATTGAACTAGATATGGCCCGTGTGTGTAGGAAGCACAGTTCTTTTGTTCTGAGCAAGCTCACTGTTTGGACCCCATAGGACACACAGTAGAGTAGAAGAGTGCTCTATTCTCAAAAGCAGAGTGTGTTTCTTGTAAGGCAAGCTAGCGTTTGTTTCCCAGTCCTAAATGGAGTTGAATCACAAGCAGTTTCTGGTCCTACAAGCAAGAGTTTTTTCTGGTAAGAAGAGTCACTATTGCGCTCCCATTGTCATGCACAGGGCAAATTGCACTGGCCTCTGTTCCCAGCATGTACAGTGTATTGGACTGAAATGGATCTACTGTTCTTGTCAGTTTCCTAAGCAGAGTTGAACTAGATATGGCCCGTGTGTGTAGGAAGCACAGTTCTTTTGTTCTGAGCAAGCTCACTGTTCAGACCCCACAGGAAACACAGTAGAGTAGAAGAGTGCTCTTTTCTCAAAAGCAGAGTGTGTTTCTTGTAAGGCGAGCTAGCGTTTGTTTCCCAGTCCTAAATGGAGTTGAATCACATGCAGTTTCTGGTCCTATGAGCAAGAGTTTTTTCTGGTAATAAGAGTCACTATTGCGCTCCCATTGCCGTACACTGTTCAAATAGCACTCGCGTCTGTTCCCAGTAAGTACAGTGTATTGGACTGAAGAGGAGCTACTGTTCTCGTCAGTTTCCTAAGCAAAGTTGAACTAGATATGGCCCGTGTGTGTAGGAAGCACAGTTCTTTTGTTCTGAGCAAGCTCACTGTTCTGGCCCTATAGGAAACACA